>NC_080734.1:14705891-14900891 GCF_019097595.1 Hemibagrus wyckioides | reverse complement strand
GTTTGGTCCTTCTCACTACAAACAGATGTAGTTATGTTAACATTTACTCAGTTTTTACTTCTCTATTCTTCAAGGAGCGGGAGGTCATGTGGTGTTCACTGGTTACAGCAAATAATGTGGAATAGTAGATTTCTGGAATATTAGCGCCGAATGCAAATGTTGTAGATTGTCTCGATTCTAAGGCAACCCTACACACTGAAGGAAGCTTTCACCCTGGCACCATGAAAAATTGTTAATGTGAAAGCTGTTATGTGGACCAGGAAGCGTACCACGGTACAGGACACGAAACTGCCAGTAAGAGATGGTGAGAGTTCGGTTTGCACTGGAACTGTGGACACGTCTCGTACTCAGATCCGCACTTATTCAGGAAGTAAACAACCTGCATGTGTTTTCGCTGATAACACCATTAGTTTCAACAACACAAGTGTGGCATAAGCGCAATGAGGGAACATTGCGGGACATAAGAAGTGAGATGCCTTACTGCACATAACACTAAAATCATACTAAATACACACAATCCAGGCATAACATTATGACCACCGGCCTAATATTGCGTCGGCCCCCTTTTTGCTGCATATATAACCATCATATCATTTTCTACCAGAACCAGCATTAACTTCTTCCGCAATCTGAGCAACAGTATCTCCTCTGTTGGATCGGATCACACGGGCCAGCCTTCACTCCCCGTGTGCATCACTGAGTCTTGGCTGCCCATGACCCTGTCGCCTGTTCACCACTTTTGATAGATACTGACCACTGCAGACCGGGAACACCCCACAAGAGAAAGGTCTTAGACTCTTTCTATGAAAGTAGGCAATTCTTGGTGACATTCAGCAAAAAAAATCTTTGGAAAGTCTGGTAGCAGTCATAACATTACTGGCTTTCTGTTAGTCACAGGCTGAGGAAGTGCTTGATATGAAGTGTGATGTCCTTAAGATAGGAAAAGTTTCTGCAGTGTTCAGAACATCAGTTTCAGAGGTCGCCGCTCACACATCACATGACAAGTGTTTACTCTCAGCAAGCAGGAGTGGAGAGACACCACACACACACACCTGGGCAGATCACTATGTGCTACCTCAACAAAGAACATGAGGACAAACTGCCATTTGTGCGTTAAAGACAAACGCCCAGGGATCCGCTGCTCACTCACAGACAGACAAAACAGGTCGTAACACAGTAGAGGAGACGTCACGGAGAAAGCATGCGAAAGGTGCACTTCGGTGCACACACAATCTGCATCAGACTCCGAACCACACCAGTTAACTGACCTCATTACAAAAACAAACCAAACCCATTGGCTCTCGGAATTCATTTCGATTTCTCCTCCCCAAGTGTCTCCTGTCCTCTTTCCATCTCTCCTTTTTTAGACACAGATTCTGACACACACAGCCTGACCTGATTGGAAAGGCGGGGCGGTATGTGAAAGGAAGGTGCGTGTATATGTATATGGATGTGTATATAATATATATATATATATATATATATATATATATATATATATATATATATATATATATGTGTGTGTGTGTGTGTGAGGCCAGAGTTGTGTCAAGCCCCTGCATGATTGGACAAGTCACTTGGCGTACTTTCAGACAAGTCAGAGGCTTCCTGCACAGTCAGCGCCCGAGGGATCAGACGCTGCTGCTCCAGTAGACTCTGGGTATTTTTCACTTAGGAACAGTGTTAACTTCTGTCAGAGCTGCACTAATAAACCAGAAAAAGGAAATCTTACCAACTAAATCCAGAAGCCTGTTAAAGTCCAGCTCGGTATCAGTCACAACAATCGCTCGTGTGTACAGACACTAACAGCTCCATGTATGGGGCTGGGGCTCGAATGTACTTTGACCTTATTATCTAGGGCACAAGTGATTCACTGTACAAACCTGATACAAGATAAACATGCTGGAATAAATAAAGGACTGGAAGATGTTTCACTCCTCGGTTTAGTCTGGCAGCCGAGAGCGTTCACATCAAAGCTGTGTTTTTCTATAAAAAATATTTACTGTGGATTTTATTGGGGTGCAAATGAACAAAAATGGACAAATAGTCTAGACCGCTTATCTACATTTGTATTGAGTTCTGACAGAAAAACAAATTATAAACACTTTCACAGCGGTTCAGATGTAAAGGCGCTGGAACAGGGCATTTTCGCTCAAGATTTTTTGTAAGGAACAAAAGCCTGACACATCAATACTGCAGTCTTAGTTAAATAAATAAACAAACAAACAAATAAATTAAAATTGAGTGTACTTTACTCTTATCAACCATGCAGTGTGTTTTAGTTAAAACCTGTGGATGTGTCCATGCCACTTTTTGAATATTTACATTTATTGTAGTTTGTTAAAATATAATATAATTCTATTCATAATTATGAAAAATGAATCCTAACATTTCTTATGATATTAAATATATTAGATTAGCTGTATGTACAGTGTGGAAGGCACTGTTCTCCTATTTCTCTCTCCTCCTCTCCCTCCTGTTCTCCTTCTCCTCCTCTCCCTCCTGTTCTCCTCCTCCTCCTCTCCCTCCTGTTCTCCTTCTCCTCCTCTCCCTCCTGTTCTCCTCCTCCTCTCCCTCCTGTTCTCCTATTTCTCTCCCTCCTGTTCTCCTATTTCTCTCCCTCCTGTTCTCCTATTTCTCTCCCTCCTGTTCTCCTCCTCCTCTCCCTCCTGTTCTCCTATTTCTCTCTCCTCCTCCTCTCCCTCCTGTTCTCCTATTTCTCTCTCCTCCTCCTCTCCCTCCTGTTCTCCTATTTCTCTCTCCTCCTCCTCTCCCTCCTGTTCTCCTATTTCTCTCTCCTCCTCCTCTCCCTCCTGTTCTCCTATTTCTCTCTCCTCCTCCTCTCCCTCCTGTTCTCCTATTTCTCTCTCCTCCTCCTCTCCCTCCTGTTCTCCTATTTCTCTCTCCTCCTCCTCTCCCTCCTGTTCTCCTATTTCTCTCTCCTCCTCCTCTCCCTCCTGTTCTCCTCCTCCTCCTCTCCCTCCTGTTCTCCTATTTCTCTCTCCTCCTCTCCCTCCTGTTCTCCTATTTCTCTCTCCTCCTCTCCCTCCTGTTCTCCTCCTCCTCTCCCTCCTGTTCTCCTCCTCCTCCTCTCCCTCCTGTTCTCCTCCTCCTCTCCCTCCTGTTCTCCTCCTCCTCTCCCTCCTGTTCTCCTCCTCCTCTCCCTCCTGTTCTCCTCCTCCTCTCCCTCCTGTTCTCCCATTTCTCTCTCCTCCTCCTCTCCCTCCTGTTCTCCTCCTCCTCTCCCTCCTGTTCTCCTCCTCCTCCTCTCCCTCCTGTTCTCCTCCTCCTCCTCTCCCTCCTGTTCTCCTCCTCCTCCTCCTCTCCCTCCTGTTCTCCTCCTCCTCTCCCTCCTGTTCTCCTCCTCCTCTCCCTCCTGTTCTCCTATTTCTCTCTCCTCCTCTCCCTCCTGTTCTCCTCCTCCTCACTTCTATTTTCCTCCTCCTATCCCTCCTGTTCTCCTCCTCCCTGTCCTGCTCTCCTCCTCCCCTTCCTTCCTGCTCTCCTCCTCTCTCCCTCTCTGCTCTCAGTCTGTCTCTAGTTTCCTTCTCTCTGCTCTCTTCCTCTCTCTCTCTTTACACTCCTTCTTTCTCTGCTCTCTTCCCCTCTCTATACTCTCCTGCTCTCTCTACTTTCCTTCTCTCTGCTCTCATCTCTCTCTCTCTACTCTTCTCCTTCTCTCTCCTGCCCTCCTCCCCTCTATCCTGCTCTCTCTCTCTCTCTCCTGCTCCCATCCTTTTTTGATTTCTTCAGAACAGGTTTCAGGGGAGGTAGGGGGAGTGGATGGTTTGGCAGCTGTTAAAGTGCATGGCTCAGAGCGTGGAACCATGTGTACTATAAAGTGCAGTGATGCAGCAGTCGTGTTCAGCACCTCCCTGTTCAACACTTATTCAGACGAGGGATACATCAGTCATGTCCAGGAAATGCAGAGACTTATCTGGAAATGCATCCTGTAGTGTTAAAGCTAGAGGAAACGTCTGGGAGTGGAAATGAGGTGTCACTTCGCTCGTTCACTCAGGCGCGCACACACACACACACACACACAATACAGCGTGTTAAAAAAGCTATGAGGTCTGCAAATGAATAAAACAGTTTGCGTCTAGGAATTTCAGCAATGAAACTGAAACCTGGTACACACCGTGGCCTTGTCCAAAACTTTTAGAAAACCCAGTGCGGTTTCACATTGCGGTGATGAATTCAGAAGAAACCTGAAACCAAATTAGGCTTCTGACCACCATTTCAACATTATTTCGAGGGCTGTGATTGATCAGAAAGAAATTAAACCGTAAAAGTAGTGTAAATCTTTCAAATGTAAATTACAGGTAATCATTACAGGTATAGAACTGGGAATAAACAAACACCAAACCCCACCCATCAGACCCCATGGATAACGGGATGTCATTCATTTCTAGCTTTGAGAATGCTTTCAATAAATAAATGGAAGAGAGGTATAAGGCACACGAGGAGGAAGAGGAGGAGGAGGAGGTAGAGGAGGAGAGGAAGGAACAAGCTTGGGGCTGGAGATAAGAGCTTCGCAGGACCGCTAAACCGCTTGCTGTTTCAGTGATAACTGGGTTTTTCTTGGATATGTTTACAAAACGAATAAATAAATAAATAAGATCATGCTGTCTGACGATTAAAAAATAACTTTTGACTGAAATGAAACCGTTCTTAAAAAGACAAAAATAACTCTTTTTGATCCTAAAAATGAAATAAACCGCATCCTAAACCAGGGAAAGGCCACACGGATGAGTAATCCTGTGACGGAGAGGCGGCTAAACGGAGCTTGAGGAGTGTGTGTGTGCTTCACAATGTATTATCTGTGAAGGGAAACACTATTTTTGTAACAGGCTCTCCTTTGAGACGCTGTTCATTTCCTGAGCCCTTCCTGAAGGCTGTGCGATCCTGCCCTGCTTCCTGTGCCACTACTGGCACTTGTGCTGGCATTGTGAAGTGGGAAAACTCTAGGCTGCAGTGCTCTGAATCGACGGTGTTTAACAGCGTCTGAGGTGGACTGGTGTATATATGGTCATGTGTGTACTGTACTGTACTGTAATGCCTGTATAAGGAGATTTCATGAGAGACATTCAAAAGTGCTTTTCAACGGTAAACACTGATAACTCCGCTGGTTGATCGAGCTCTCCGGTGTTTACCGCGTCACATGATCTGCAGGAGGACTAGCTGCGTTAGGTCCAACGCGACGGCCGTCTTATTCCAGACATAGCTTCACGATGGCCGCATGTCAGGAGAGTAACAAACAGGCTGGAGTGTGTGTGAGAGAGCGGGTGTTTATAAAACGCAAGAAAGAAGCTACAATGCTAAGAATGTAAACTCGAAGCTAAGCGAATATGCCGCGTGAAATCCGACCTGACTGTCACACATCTGTAACGGCTCATTTCAGTAGGATTCGAGCTCGGGACTGTTAATGCTCAAACCGGCAGTGTGATGGGACGAGCTGGACGTTTCTCGGATCTTAAGATTTCATGCCTGCTTAATCGAAAAATTGGAAAGAAACTGGATAACAGTGAAAGAATTTACATTTGAAGAAAACACACCCCCCTCCAAAAAAAAAAAAAAAAGAAAAGAAAAAGAAAAGCCACTGTGTCGAGCAAGAGCTGTTCGCCAAGAGGGTTTAGACTGGAAAGAAAACTGAAGCAGCCGAGGCTAGTTTTAATCTGGTGTTGTACCGACGATCTGTTTTCCTATGATTTTCAATAAGGTTCATAGAAAGGCTAATACAGAAGACACAGAAAAACAGAGAGGGGCTGAGAAACCTGAGCTACCCCTTTTATCCATCAATCAAGTGAGAGGAGAGAGAGAGAGAGAGAGAGAGAGCGCAAACAGACAGAGACAAACAGACAGAGAGAAAGAGAGAGAGACCAGTGACAGAGAGAGAGACAGAGAGGGAGAGAGAGAGAGAGAGAGAGAGAGAGAGAGAGAGAGAGACACAAACAGAGAGAGACACAGAGAGAGAGAGGGTGAGAGAGAGACACAATGAGAGACAAAGAAAGAGAGAGAGAGAGAGGGAGAGAGAGAGAGGAGTGAGAGAGAGAGAGAGAGAGAGAGAGAGAGAGAGAGAGAGAGAGGGAGAGAGAGAGATCTTTGTGTAAACGGGGCCTGTAGTAAAGGTACTGGAGCGGTACATTCCTCAGCTCCATACACAAACGATCCATCTCAAACACCCAGTTCTGTCCTGACCCAAAAACAGCACAGTAAGGCCAGGCCGGGCCCCTGGGGAACGGACAGGCCGAAAGAGGAAGAGAAATAAGGCACAGGAGGAGGAAGAGGAGGAGGAGGTAGAGAAGGAGAGGAAGCAACAAGCTTGGGGCTGGAGATAAGAGCTTCGCAGGACCGCTAAACCACTTGCTGTTTCAGTGATAACTGGGTTTTTCTTGGATATGTTTATGCCGTGTAACAGAATACTGCGGAATTCAAAAGGGGGAAGACTTCAATAGAAGCGAGGGTGTAAGGGAGCTCACAAAAGCTCACAGGAAGCAGAATTCAGGTTGGCTTACCTCTCCGAAGGCGCCCCTGCCTATCACTTTGAGCATCTCGAAGTCGTCCCTGTGGAGCCGCATATCTTTTACGGTGCTGGTGAACGGCTTCACTGCAGAGACACGGAGAAAAGAAAGCGTGAGGATCTTCATCGACAATCGGAAAGCATTGAGCTGCAAAAGCAATCATCATAAACAGACACTGTACATAAGCAGGTCCATCACCATTTCAGAAGATCACGATGTTCTTCAGAATTACATTTATTTATATTTATAACAATAAAATAATCCATACTCAGGACAGAAGCTTAAAGCTGCAGGTTGTACACTACGTGAATTCTGACAAAAACGCTATTACACTTAGAGTAAAGTATAAAGTACCATGTGGAGTAAACTGATGCTTCCAGGTGCTGTCTCAAACCACCTGTATCAACACCACTGCTGAGTCATACTATAAAGTGCACTATTATGCAGTTTAGCACCCAGCCCAAGCACATGAACATCATTATTAGGCAATTACTGGTGTAGGATATTAAGCGCTGCTACAGTTGTTTACTCTGCATTACAGAGCTGAATATAAACAGATATTATAATGTGCACATCAGTGTGTTGGGACTACGTTACTGAGCAAAAACATTACACATGAGCTTTCGACATTCCGTGGTTTTTTTTAGCAAGTATGCTACAAGCTCTCTCAGGTGTGTCCGAGATCCACGTTGCCCAAACTAATTGGCTTCCTTCAGCTCACTAATTATGAGTAACCTACAATGTGTTTATTTTTCCTATGTCCCAAATGACACTACACAATATTCACTTACTCTATGCGCTAGCACTATACACCGACCAGGCGTAACATTATGACCACCTGCCTAATATCGTGTTGGTCCCCTTTTTGCTGCCAAAACAGCCCTGACCCATCATGCACTGTGTATTCTGACACCTTTCCATCAGAACCAGCATTAACTTCTACAGCAATTTGAGCAACAGTAGCTCATCTGTTGGATCGGACCAGCCTTCGCTTCCCACTTGCATCAATGAGCCTTGGCCGCCCATGACCCTATCGCCGGTTCACCACTTTGTTCCTTCCTTGGACCATTTTTGACAGATACTGACCACTGCAGACCACAAACACCCCACAAGAGCTGCAGTTTTGGAGATATTCTGATTCACTCCTCTAGCCATCACACTTTCCCTCGCTCAAATCCTTATGCTTGCCCATTTTTCCTGCTTCCAACATCAGCACCTGGATATCCCATCCCTCTTGTGCTACTTAAGCAAAACTGTGAGTGTCCAACATTCCACACTTTATTTTTTAGGTTGAATAAGTGGTTTGTTTTCTACAGTGCATCCTCTGTCAGAGATTTAGAGAAGAGAATTTGGTGCTATACTGCTTTCACGCCACAGGGAAAATCTTACAGCATGTGATGAGTGTGATACACCATGGATGTGTATTGCTACTGGACTCACAGAAATCATTTATTTACTTATTTACCCAAATAAATAATAATTTCATTTCGAGTTACTGTCACAAAGAAGCTTTAATACAAATACTTTCAACCAAGCTCCAGAGCCGTAATCAACATCAGCATGTCAGGATATGTGAGACGAAATGTTTAACATGATGAGAGCGTTAATTAAAAGCTTTACAGAACCGAAAAAATAAATAAAAGCATCCAACATCCACGAGCACAAGTCTTTTACAAGGCACGGCAGGGGGTTTGGCAGCCGCCCAAGCCGAGGCTGAGCTGGCCCGAAGCGCTCGCCATATGAGGACATGTGCGGCGTCTCGTGCACAAAAGACGTTTATCACTCCTAAAGCCACTAACTTTAAACACTGCCTCGCTTTGCCCGACAGCCTTGACCCTTTGTTGGGGGATGGGCTTTTAGTGCGGCGTGAAAAGAGCATCATCTGCTTTTCACGTGGAGATCCACTGCAGGAGCCGAGCGCTTGGCACCGAGTTGTTAAGTCAGTAATCTGCAGCACTGACAAAGCTGTAACGCACACACACACTTGATTTTTGTTTACAAATGTACCGCATCAGCGTCTGTATCCCAACTCCCACATGGCATTTCTATTTAACTACCTCTAATTAACCTCTGCTGTTAGTTAAAGCACTGCCGTTCGTTAGTCATATATATTATTAGTGTTTAAAACTGACCAACAGGCAGATGTTGACATTCATGCAGTCTGTAAACAATAAAGTGAAATATAACCAGCCAGGCTTATCCAGCAATAAAGGAGGAAGACTTTCTGAGATCCACCATCAGGCATCACGATCATAAACCACATCTTATGTGCACGAAGTTCAATAAATGAAGGTCTATGGGACATGTTCAGGCTCACACTTTTGTTCATGGATAACGTTCAAGTATTTAAAAATTGCTCCAGGTCTCCGAGATGTAATCTGATAATCTGCTCGGCATGAATAATGCAGCATGTCTGTTATCAGCATTATCAAGCAACCTCATCCTCTGGATTTACAGTGCAGTGAAGCGTGGTGGCACAAGTGTGTGAAAATGAGCATTGACACCAAAACTATGAACTCATCTCCACGAACAATCTTTTTGGCTGAGTAAGGTCCCGGGGGGGGGGACGGCGTAATGACTGCTGTTTCGGCAGCTGCTTCAGCCTATCCGAATCAGACCCATTCACACCGAAGCCTGGCTGGTGGAAAAGCCAGAGAAAAGACCCCAAAGCCTGTTTTCCAACTACGGGCTGAATGGTTACAGCTGCCACAGCTCGTCCCATGACTGTGTAGGTTTCTGAGCTCGTGTTTTTCTTTGCCTATTGTGCAATGCTCAATCAGATCCAGTACCGATGTCCTGTGCAATAACAACCTCAAAAAAAATAATAAAAATCACTGAAACTGCTGCATTGAGCAGGTGGTGAATATATTCAGCCAGCACTCAGTATTGTCCAAAACTAAAAAAGGAGGCTGAAGATATCAAAAACAGCACCAATTCAGACCTGCCGGAAAAACAGATTCAAAGCCAACCAAATTTGTAGTCTGATTAGATTTGTGAAAAGATTCATACATAACCATCTGTCCAACAGTTAACAAAAGTTATGCAAATGATATCAGGTCATGTGACAAATGTAAATATATTCAATCTGCTCGTGTCGGAGGATGTTTTGCAGAGGTTTTGCAGCGACATATGAATTTCATTCACGATTGCAACACTTTCACATGAGGGATGAGTCAGATCATAACAGACAGCTTTTTAATGGCTAATAGCGCTCGACTTGGTGGCACATCTTCACTGCACGCCATCCTGCTGCTGTGTCTGATCAACAGAGAGCCTTGCCATTGATCAGACGTCACGTTCGGCTTAAGTAAAAGTTATTCCGTCTTCAGTCTTGGGCCTTCCTTAATGAAGACGTAATGTCAAAGGAAAAGCAGGCAAAATATTTACTTTGCCAGTCATGCTATGAACAAACCGTTCCCTCTAAAATGTTAACCATACCGCCTCAGCCCACCGCAGGGACTGGACACTGGCCTGATCCAAACAAGCCGGGCTCTGAATGAATCTAGCGCTGGAGGATGGAAACGGTCCAACTGCACGCCTCTCTCAAATAAACGTTTCTGTGCAGAGCTGACGTTTGTCTGCGCCTGGAGACGGTTATTACAGCAGAAAGAGTGAGAGTGAGCGCAACCCACCTCATCCCAAAACACATTTAACCAAGAGAAGATTAACAAGTCAGGAAATGAGAAGGCTTTCTTTGTCCACCACAGGCCAGTGGGAGGAGGAAACAGTCAAATCAAACATGGACTAACAGAGTCCACACTGTTTTTCCTTCACCAGTGGTTCAAAACATCAGACATGCAGGGAACTGGCCATGACTGGAGCTAAAATAACACTTATGACCAAGGTAGAGAGTGGAACTTTTTATGGAAATGCTTGGAATTGCATAAGACGCGTCAAGATGGGATAATATGAACTGATGGACAAACGCAGACAAGGAAAGCTCCTGCCAAGTTCCCTAACAGTGCTATAAGAAGGCCATTTCCCAGTAAGATCAGATCTATGAGAGACACGACCCATTTAGGGAGATTAACTGATTTAATCACAATCTTGTGCCACCCCTCATTTTCAGAGAGTATGTGATCTACACTCACTCATAAAAGTCTCTTTAAGCTAAATTTAACTCTACTTTATTATTTGTTTTTAGCTCGTGCGTGACGCCGACCCGCAACACAACCGAAGCAGGCGTGAAGATATATTGATTATCATTTCCACTACTTTAAAGAGTCGAAAGCCCTAGAGACTGACGCGTTTTCCGTATCCTGTATGAAACCTGGGTTTTAAGGCAACTGGAATACCCTATAACCCCATGTCTGTAACCAGTAACATATACTCAGTTGCTTTTATTAAAATTGCTCAACAGTAATACAAAAAAGAAAAAAAAACACCTACTACATTTTTGGTATAAAGTGACACAGGTCTAACAGGACCAAAGCAGTATTTTTTATCAGATAAAATTTGCGTACAAAAACACTGGCACGATTTTAAAAGAATGCTGGCTTGTAAAACAACATTCTCAGACTGTAGCTGTACTACAACACCTAGATGTCCTGGATATTGTTTTTTTGGGTTTTAGCTGCATGACATTTTTTCATCTGCAACGAGGTAGAAAGGAATTAGTACAGAAACTCGATCTCAATCGAGAGTTTAGCTCCAGAGCTCACGTTTTTTTTTTTTTTTTTTTTACATAAACAGGGAAATTAGTTGGATTGTTTAGCAGAAAAACCAACGTAAAAAACGGTCATTATATTATTAAAAAATTACCTTAACCCTAATAAACACACACACACACACACACACACACGGGCACACTACACAGTATTTAATAATAAAGATTTTGTAAGAAAATGTTGCTTTAATTTTTTACCACTAACTTGAATGGATTCTAATTAATTAATTAACTATTTAAATAATTAATTAATTTTAATCATATTTCTGAGGTTGTTATTTTGAGGTTATAATTCTATGAGAATTTTAACCCGAATGTCTCATTAACAAACCAGGACTTGGGTGGTGTGTAAAGGTGAAGGTGGGGAGACGAGAACACTTCAGTTTTTCTATGTGACAAAACAAAAACAAAACCTGTCCTAGCAACCAGAGATACAAACCAAACCTACTCGTCTGTTATTCTCAGTACCAGAGTAAATGGAAGCCTGACCTTTGGGCAAACATGAGCATAATAGGACAAGAGGTCATGCTTGCTGTTGACGAGCCAAATTGCTTTCCTCACAGTTTCATTTCCGTTCTTTCCCCATCATAATACATCTCAGTGCCTTTCCCAGGTTATCTTAAATATCTACTTCTGGTCCGGTCCGTGAGTGTGAGCGATGGGAGTGGCCCGCAGAGCTCGAATCCCAACCCTGAGGTGGGGTAGCTTAGCTCGGAGAGCCACCTCACCTGAGCAGCATGCTTGTACGACTGGCACACCCATGTTAAGTATCACGCTGTAAATGTTTTGCAGTTACAGAATAATCGGAACACTCCTCACGGGTGTGGCTTGTATCACTCTGCTGAAAGTAAATACTGCTGATGTCACCTTTCAGAGAAACGCAAATAAAACTGAGGCTCACCAGCGTCACTGTTTGTTGATGGAACTACAGCTAGATCAATTACGCAGGCCATTTCCTAGAATGACCTCATAACTGAAGACGCATTTATAGTTAAACGGTAAGGGCTGCAGTAATACAGATGAGTAGTTCTGGAAAGCAGGCCTGCACTGGCAGAGCTTATTAAACATTAACAGGGATGATGGTGAGAGCAGGACAGGGAGTAGAGGCTGGTATAAGTGCTCAGGCTGGTAGAGGAAACAGGAGGGGGTGGCTTGGCTGGTAAAAGCATCAGGGCTCGTCACAGGGTTAATCTATTATCCTGCACCAGCTGCCACACACACACACAAACCCAGCCCCCACCAAACCAGGCATTTACTGGCAACTTCCATCTGACCCTGGTTCTGCTCCTAACAAGTTACTACAGAACCGGACAGAAAAGACCGGGCATGGATTAAGTCAGGCAAAGCTGCGGCTCTGAAACAGCAGGCTGTGCAGCTAGCCCATGTCCTCTGAGAATTTCTCTGGGGGGTCCCTTGGGAGAAACCGGAGAACTTTCCTCGTGGACCAGCTGAGGAATGAGTCAGTCATTTGAGGGTGAGAGGGTCAGTGGAAGGCTTGTCTTTCAAGTCCTGATCTCTCTGACACAGGACACGAGGCACGGCCCCTTGAGAAACCTCTCACCACAAACGCCATTAAAAAGGCAACTAAGCCACATCCTCCGGACAAACCGGGATCCAGACTGACAATAAAAGCCCGGAAGACAGAGGTGGAGACAGCTACTCACTCTACAGTCTCACAGGCTGATAACGCTTGATAACAGATCACAGTCCATTTGTCATAAACTGTATTTGAGGATGTATAAAAGCATGAAGCTGTATGAGAGCTTCAAAGTAAAGAGGTGTGTATAAGGACTGAGATCCTGTGGAACCTGTGGCACCCAGTACATATGAAGTGAAGTTACTTTTTGCTTCCTTGTGGGCAGAAGCAGGTTGTCAGATTTTACTCAAGCTTTTACTCATCAGTTATTGTTTTATGCTGCTCAAAGGTCACAGTGGTTTACATGAGTAAATACTTATATGTTGACAAACATAACCAACCGAGTTAGTCAGAAAAGGCAGCGTAGGTGAATAAAGAGTGTGGGCGTGGACAGGATTGGTCGAGTGTGTCTACAGGAACTTGCATGATCGGTCAAAAGTGTCTGCAAGAGCGTGTGGGATTAGTCGAAATCACCTGTAGGAGCAATACTGAAAAAACAGTCCCATGCACACATCTACTTCAAGTCAGCACGCCTTTACAGATAAACTCTTGACAAAATTTGTCATCTTCTATTAAAGAGTACCAAAGTCTACTATACTGCCACAATATATCTTCATCCTCATAATTGGTTGCCTTAAGTGTCCTCATTTATACAGATTTCCTGACCACAGACGCTGGTTTGGAATTGTACAAATAACTTCCCTTCCTCAAGATATGAACTTCTGCTTCCTCTTTCTGTGGCCTAAAATGCACAGGCATGACCCTGACAGTAAGCCCCAAAACCCACAGCCGTTCCCATATCCTGAGTAAAATCGCTCTCTAAAGCTAGACAGATGTACAGTAAAGATTTTACCACAACCATTATTTATAGCAAACAAATTCACATGCAAAAAAAACTGCCAGTTCTGACCAAAAGGTCTACTAACATCTGGTTCCATTGTAGCGAGACACTATATGGTAATACTTTCAAGTAGTGAATAACCTTTTCTCTATAGTTTGCTTTGCAAATACATCATTGTTCTTTGGTCACCAAAGGGTGGTATGGTGGTGTGATGGGTAATGCTGCTTCCTCACAGTTCCATGGTACCTTATTTGCTCATGTTACCATCTGTGTGGAGATGTTCTCCAGCCTCTCATTTTTCCTCCTACTGTCAGTGGCTGTATTAGCTGTTGGGCTTTCCAGTGTTCCCCCCACCCACAGAGCATCCCTTGAGCCCTCACTTAAGGGTGTGTAGAGTAAGAAAATGATGTAAATCATCTGCTATGAGCGTCGCAATCATTGGATCTCAATACAGTTGAGCACATGAAATCTTGGGCTGACGTGTTAGACAGCGCTAAACAACAACTGACTGCATATCATCTGGAGGAACAAACCTTTAGGACAGATCTAGAGATGTGTGGTGCCCAATGCTGTACTGAGACTTTTGGCAGCCTGTCCTTTTATCTTCTAGGTAAAAGACAGTAATGTTCTACCCTCAGTAGGGTGCATAAGTAGTGACTTGGTATTAATTTGGGACTAATGCATAATGCACTAACAGCATTAATGCATATAAAGTCATTGCGATGTCCATTAACTTTCTGCCAGTAATTTCTCACACAGACACCATTGTCAAGTACAATACACACTTGTTTAGGCTAATCAGTGCATATCACCAGAACAATAGTTTTCAGAACTTAACCCCTTGTTCACTATTCTTACCTGATCTCATAGGTTATGATCAAACACTTTAGGCTTAAGTAATGAAATTATATAACAGAATGAGATTTCAGTAATCCATTGTAGAGGTGTGTTTCAGCCCCCCCCCACTCACCCCGCAAAAGTCTGATCAAGCCCACCGACTCCTGCAATTATTACCCTGTGTTCATACTAGCAAGCAATAGAGTGACAGCTGACCATTAACCTTCTACATACATGCATGATGCAGAGATATGATTTCAGCAACAAGCAACATTTAATTTGAGATTTTCTCAAAACTAGGTGTATAACACGGTAAAGTGATAAATCCAAGTGGCTTGCATCATTCCTGAAACCAATCCTCCAGTGCTTGTGGTTCGGCATTTCATCAGTTCCCTACTCATAACTTCAGTTCCTATCTGCAATCAGTTCCCATTTACTGTTTACCAACATGGAAGTAAAACCTGGTCTCAGGAAACCATGGTTTTTATCTTATCCTGTCGTATACAAGCTCTCTTTTAATGTGAATAGAGACAGGATCAGGAAAAAAAAAAACTAGGAAAGACAGGAGAGTGCTCAGTCTACTATAAAACACCAATAACGGAGCATAATACAGCTAGATATAGCTAAGACAAAAATGCATCACATCATCAGAAATGTCTTATAGTAGATAAATAAAAGCAGTATCATTTACTAGAAGTCTTACAGTTTTTCATTTCAAGCCAGCTTCATGATAACTCCATGGTGTTAATCCCATGGCAGCATGAAGGACAACCGGGAGCCCTCACAGAAAGTGTTGGAAAGCAGCTGCTGTGGTCCACCACATGGGAACAATGAGAACAATCACCAAAGGCATGAAAGGGTCAGTGACATTTCTTGATGGAGAACACAGCTTGGGTCAAGGGCATAGCCTCTGCAACTTTCATTACTTAGTCATGCTTTTATACCTAATGGCCCTTTCAAATGACAGGGATTTATGGCAGAGGACGCATAATAGAACCGCACCCATGTGTCTTTATGAAAGAGCTCACAAAAAAAAAAAATACATAAAAATGCAAGCCGCACTTGAGAGGCAAATACGAGGCGCTGACATTTCTAAGTTCATGTCAACAGCGTAAACGTTGCGAAATTCTTGCAAAAACGTATGAACCATCCAACAGCCAATCGTCTTATAGTGAGGGTCGAAAAGTGTGAGGATTAGGATGCAGCACCTAATCGAGCCTGTGTGGGCATGATGGGTAAAAATATGTGCGCTAGTATGAACTTGAGCAGGCCAAAAATTTAAACCCTGCCTACAATCTCCATCCAAGTGCATTTTAACAAAAACACTTATGTATCTGAAAAGTTATATATTCTATATGTTTAACATTTCTACATAGCTGTGTCTCTCTCTGTGGGTTGAGAACCCAAGCCACCAAGGTGTCTCAAAGAGCACTACTGTATGAGGGACAGCTTGGGTCTATGAGCCAGGGCTTTAAGAGAAATATAGGCGTCCTGATCGGCTAATCCGTGTCATGCCTGTGGCCTTGTGCCTAGAAGCAGAGAAACAGAGGAGGGGAAGCGAGGGGGAAGGATAGGCCGCCTACACATGCCTTGAGTTGGGGGAGGATATTTTCAGGAATGAATGGAATTCTCTTTAGTCGTGCCATTGCTCCAAGTCAGGTGACTTTAGCCTCTCAGGGACAGCAACAACTTTTTTTAATGAAGTTAAAAAATGACTCAAAAACCTTCAGGGAGAAGCAGCAACCCTTTTGCCAACAATGAATCTCATCTGTACTTTTGTAGGGATATTTGCATGAGAGAATGTGCTATTTGTTTGCAAAGACATTCCTGACAAGCCTGGTCCTGACTCCCTATTTCCTTTACTGTTAAGGACAACACAGATGCTTTATTAGAAATAATGGCCGAGTTTACCCGTCACATTCCCGAGCCTGCCGCGCTGACAGGAACTTTCTGTCCGAAACGCAAGAATGTTACACTTTCGCTGTTCAAATAACATGCGGTTTTGTGAAGAACATTCATTTCCGCTAGTGATTATGAATGAGAAAAGTTTCTCGATGTGCTGCAAATCAGTGCGAAAGGTGAGGCCAAATGTCAGAACATCATTCAATCGAAAAATTTCTCAAACGCATTAAAAATAAATTCCCTGCTCGGATTCATTACACCCATCTAATGGATTTATTCCTGTGTTTATCTCCCAGATCATACACTGCACACAATCCAATGCGACATTCTCCATATGCGAGCATTTGCATGTGCGCAGTTGTTTTGAAGCATGTTTGGTTTTCTCACCAGTGAATTGTGTACTCTGGACCCCAAGCAAGAATGACGATGAGAAACTGCCAACGAGAGTCAGAGAAGTCGTCATATGAATCTGTTGTCACGTGCAGCAGATCCCTGAATCCAGTTAATCATCCATCAATGTGTGTGTGAAGTCAAAGTTACTAAACTTGTGTTGGGTGTATACCTCGTCTGCGAGCAAAAGTGTAGCATGCACACCCCTACAAAATTTTTTCCTCAAATCAAGCCATGCTGTCTGCAAGCAATTCTGACTCAAATATATTTGTCATAGCCAGTGAGAGAGATTTGATAGCATGACAACATTTTTCTTAATCTAAGCTACACGCTAGCTATCTAGCTTCGGATAAATTCTCTAAAGCTTGCTAGCTTCATTTGGTGGGTTTCTCCAGTGACAGCCAGCCAGAATCAGGGGGTGACGAGCTCAAATCCATTAGTTAGCTCACCAGACAAATAAATCTCCCATGTGCTGCCCAGCTCCATGTTTTGGCTGCTTGGAGAGCTAGGCTATAAATGGTAGCTAATGTAATGGAATAAAGCATGTCAATCTAGATAGCAAGTGCACTGATAGACACAAAAGGAGTTTATATACACTTCTCTCACAGTGGGCGATGCAGCCATGGCTATTAGCTGAGGTTTATCTGAGGACACTGTGTTTACAGAATAAACGAACCCTACTTCGCCATGAGTGGTAGCATTTTTCCTTCACAGCGAGCTAGCTTTTTTTTGCTTAGCTGGTTCTTTGTTATTAGCTAGCAAGAAAACTATTTTTGAAAAACATTTCTTGGGCATAGCCAAGTTTCTGCAAATAAACAGTTTCTCATCAAGCATTCATGCTTGCTTTTACTATATCTTTGCCAAGGTTTTAAGAAACCATATAAAGTTGCAATCTTACATCACAATGACAAACATTAAATCTAATAAATTATTATTGAAACTAATTAGAATAATTTCCTCTTTTTGATTGAGCTATAAATATAAGGTGATATTATTATACGGCATGATGGATGTACTGAAGCTGATGTCTTTGTCATAAGAACTGAACAGGTTTAAAGGACATACTATTACTACTTCTGGACCGAAAAAGCTTCACAAGCCACTGTGGCTACACAACAAAAGCCAGCTGGGCTGCAAGTCACCATCCCACCCAAATTCAAAGTCTACTCCTATTTATAGGGCTGGCCTTTGGAAACCTTGGTGGATTAATCATCCTGCGCCGCAAACCATGACTTACACCTGCTTTTTAAACCCTGCTCTGTACGGACAGTGGGACACTGATTTAGACTGGTTTTGCTGGAAAAAGGAGGAAGCTTCACTACTTATCTACTACTTCACCATTTCTTTCAGGCTTTAAACATAATTAGGTCCAATGATGAGTCCTGGTTATCAGTGAGAGCGAAGGTGGTGATCTATTGACTTGCAGCAACAAAGAAACTAGAGATCTTTGATGGTCAGTGAGAGCTGGTGACTTCAGCAATTGGTGACTAGATGTGGGCGTGTCCAGCGATGCTCAATGTTGAGAAAAGTTATGCAAAAGTGAAGTGATCTCCAATTCAGCTCATGATGAGCTTTCATCTCATATGATATAATGCCTATAAACTCTGAATTCTATATGCAGAACAGAATGGTTTAACAAACTCAACTCCATTCCTGCTCTCCCATATATACATATACATCTGGATGTGTGTGTGTGTCGGTGTGTGTGTGTGTGTCGTGCCCATGCTGACAAGGATGTGAAAATATAACGCATCATGTTCAATGACATGGGCGGCAGCTTTACTTAAAACTCAAGCAATATATCTTGAGTACATTCCTTGCCCTTTTCTCATCCACGAGTGGTCTACCCATCAGTCCATCGGTTGGCCTCAATGCACTGCTTTTACACAGACTCTGTGTTACAAAAGATGTGCTTCAGAAACATACAGCAGCTCTTTACTGCCATTAAGAAGCACTTCCTATTGATCATGAATACCAGTGATGCTACCAGTAAGCCTTCAATTCACTCAAATCTAATCTTAAAAAGGAATGATGCATGAACTTTTAAGGGATCAAGTTTTACACCGCAATCCATCAGACAAAAAGGATGCTTTCGGTTTTCAGTATAAATGTTTTTGAGGGTTTTTTTTTTTTAAAGGATATTTTTTTTACCCAGGGAATTTTCCGATGCACTTTTAAATATTTCATGATTGCTGCCATTTTTCCTGGTGTGTAATTTTTAAATCTGCTCAGTGCGACTTGTTTGCAAAACTAAACAGCTCTCTTCATTTTAAAACTTTTATATTATTAGTTTAATAGTTCTCAAATTAGCTAATTCCTGTGGAAAAGGAGGAAATACAAAGCACATGGAAACACAAAGCACAAAGATTCCTGCAATATTTTAGAAAATCAAGATCATGTCAATTACTCATGTAATATCTGACATGTCTGTTTCCTAAGAACAGCACACTTATAAAACATGTGTGCATCAGTTTCCACTCCCACCCAACTAACAGGTGCTACATGTTAACAGACTGGGGTAATGCAAATTATGATCTGTAATGGAAAAGTAAACATTTTGAGTCTTTCCAAGCCCGGTGCAGAAGTGAGGTATCTGACTCTCCGCGATGATCTGCACATTAAACATGATTAGCCTAATGTAATAAATCAGCAGGCTCGCTCCGGCAGATGGGAGACGTCAGGCTGTGAAAACACCCGCGGTGGACGACATAGCAGACGTTTCCAGCGTAATGGGAGATGCAGACTTTGCAGTTCCTCCCTTTATGCATAAGCTCTTGTACTCAGTGACCCACATGGTGGATTATGAATGTGTCCATTAACTAGGAGTGTAATAGTTTATAACATTAATGGTATGATGAGCTAGACTTAAAAATATTACCATTTCACTGATGGTATGATGTATAAAACACACACAGGTGGAGAAAACTAAACTTCCTCTTTGCACAAAAATAACAAATTACAAACTGTTCTTCTTCCTCAGGAAGATCCGGAGAAGAGCTTTTCCATAAAATCTCTTACACTGGTCAATATTGATAACTTGGTAACCAGCTCAAAATCAAATATATATGTATTATATATAAAACTAGCGTGGCAGTGTTCTTGCTTGTAGCTCAAAACTGATATAGCGGTTTTGTTCAGTTCTGGCCAGCGACACCCTGTTCCTCTGTGCATCTGATAGCTGCAATTTAGGGCGAGTCCAGAAGGAGACGACTAAAAAAAAAAAATGTTTTGCCGAGTTGCAGTAAAATCCAAAATCATGACTAAGGCACCTTTTCAGAGGCCAGGTAGATGGCAGAAATGCGTTTCAATCACTATTTAGAGGGGAAAAAACATGCTGACGTTACCATCCAGTCATTCACAATGACTCCGCTATCAAGCAAGCATCGTTCAATCAAATGACCTCCCTCGTGTGTTACTTTGGACGAGTTCTTCTAAAAGTAACATTACTCGTCGCTCACGGATTTTGTGCGGTGTCTCGCAGGTGCTATAGCCGCCTTTGTACGTTTCGATCTAACTCTAAAGCGAAAACTTAAACTGAAGCTTGTCTGAATCTAATGCAATTGCATTAACAGCCTCCAGAGAGGTGTAAATCCAGGCTACAAGACAGAGCACTTATTTCATCTGCTACAGCGTCTGCCAGAACGCAAAGATAAAATTAGCCAACGAAAATAAGGGATTGTTTATTAGGCCGCAGTAAACTATGCAGCTACACGGCATATAATTGACGATCATGCTGTGCTGTGCTACAGTTTTCTGCAAACTGTTCGACTGGTTCAATTTTACACAGTGGAACATTCGGAGCGGCTTTTTACAACTCCAGTTCACCCCAAGAGATTCGCGTTAACGAGACTGTTATTAGACCTTCATTAAGCACCCTTCGCCCAAAAAATAAATAAATAAATAAATAAATAAATAAATAAATAAAGAAGAGCACACTGAGCTTAGATTATAGAGTCCATCATAAGAGCAAATGCAAGAATCAGAGATCAAAGTCTTGAGAGATAACATTTACACCCGGGTTCGCTGACGAGACTTAACTAAAAACACCTAAAAACTGATATAAAACTTTCTGCAATCAGGGACCACACATTAGAACGGTTTTATTTTATGAGCATTAGTTAAATTATTAAACACATTATTAAATGTGTAAAAGAACATTGCGAAGCCACAGAGCTTTTTGTTCCTCACGTTATTTATAGCTCTACATGTCTGAGATTTTGATCTGGATTTAAGCCGTTCAATTTAAATAGACGTCATAACAATAAATACAAATTGTATAACAGAGGGTATTTTTTCCACAGACCCATAGCTTTATGGACCCTACTATGAGTGCTTGGGGTGCTACGAATGACGTCCAAGACTGCTTTAATATGAGGCTGCATCTTTACCATTATAAAAATGTTGCTCTAATGGTTGCTCTTACACACCTTTCTCCTCTTCTCTTCCTCTAGGTTAACACTAATCCTTGATTCGGCGTTTCGTACTACGCTCGTATCTGGTTAGTTTCGGAGACGTACGTTTTTCACATACCATGTATTCTTTTGTCGAAGGGGAAAGAAAGAAAAAAAACAGGGTGGGGTTCAGTAGCTCAGTGAGAAAGATTACGAACATCGAAGTTGCCCTTGGGTCCAGCTTGAGGTGGCCTTTGACAAAGTGAGTGTTTCTTTTTCGTTGCCCACTATATACTGTTGAAAATCTAGCGTGACGGCAGAGGGTAGGGTCCTGAAGTGAAGTGTCGTCTAGTTAAAGCCTTAGCAGAGGCACAGCATGCTTGACTAGCAGTGGCTTTGATGTTCGAGACTGGCACAGATTAACAGTGCTGATCCCATGGGGAAATGCCAGGCAGAGAGCTGCAGCACTGTTTCCTATGCCTCCTCCCTGCTCTCTCTCTCTCTCTTTCAGAATGAAAGAAGCATAACCTGCTCAGCAACATGCCTCGAGTGAACAGAGCCCGATGCTGTTTACCTGTAATCACCACAGATATGTTTAAACATTCAGCTGGTACACAATGTGTCGTATCCAGAGAGATGCTCAATGCGAGATATGTTTTTAATCACATGCTCCATAAACACTGCAACTATTTCTCCTATAGATATCCAAACCGGTCGATATTTTTCCCCTCGTTGCTCGAGCCTGCATTGCTATACGGCTTAAATGCATAATCATCTCCAGACCAAAAGCTCTCTCTCTTTCTCTCTTACCGAAATCTGTGAGCATCTTGATTCCTCAAAAGTGTGTCAGTGATGGGTTGATCTTACATGATGCTACAACCTTGTTTCTCAAAAATGGAGGCATCCCAACATTACGGTCATGTTAAAGCGTCCATTCAATGTGATGCTCGCTTTATTGATGCTCTTTAACAGGGATCTCTATGTTGCAATGCTTTTTGGAAATGGCTGTGAACAGATTCCCTAAAGCTAAGTGTTTGTGCTGCAAAGCTTGTGGGAAATAAACCAATTAACATGAAAGTAGTGCAGTTTGCATCCCTGCTGTCTGGAACATTTGAACCCAATGCACAAAAAAACAACCAGGTTCTATCATTTGAGTGATTACTCAAGAGGAACTTTCTTAACATCAGGCACTACACTGTATCCTCTATGCCATGGGTTTCCACCCTGCTCCTGGAGTACCCCAGATTTTAGTGCTTCCCCTGCTCTAACACACCCACTTCAGCTCTGATTAGGTCAATCAGGGAGCAGTGAAAACACTAATGATCAGGGTAGTGAGTAGTCCACTCACTAGATAGTGAGTAGTTAGTTTTTTATCCTGTTTACTGAACCTCCAATTTCCTCCTTTTTTTTTTAAAACAATCAGGACTCCTGGCAGGAAGTGAATGAGCATGCAGCAGGGTAAGCAGACTCGCACAGATGGACACAGACCGACTTCCTGACTCCTGGATCCTGAGTCACACTCTGAGCTCTCTGTGAGCACCAGGGATGCAGTGTGTTGCCTGCCGGAGATGGGTTCCTCAAGGACACCAGAGCTCTTTTCTGCAGCAGAGACACTGGGGTGTAATCTCATTACTGACGATAATGAAACACTCCCATGTAGAGAATCCTCTCATTGTGCTGCCTGCCCCATTCAGACATGTAGCTGCCCCTGGGTCCAGTCTGAAGTGGACTTTGACAAAGTGCATAATAAGCACAGGAGAGTTCTGAGCAAGCCGCTGTAAATGTGATGGTGGCCAAAATAATGATCATTTGGGAGGAACGGGAACGGCATTGGTGTGGCGCTGTTAATTATTCACTAAGCCATAATCTATTTATACCTGGCTACATCCTGCATTGTTTTAAGTGGGTGGATTTTGATCGACCTAGAACAGGAAGTGGTCATCACTGTTGAGTCAGCGATGTATTGAATTCTCCTGACATTAAATCACCAGTTTTAAGAGGAATGTACGCGGAGATAAGCCAAGGTCATTAGTAATGTAATAGTGACATGGCAGAGAGGTAAACATTATGAACAGATTGAGGATAAAGGATGCAGCAGCAGCAGGAGGAGGAGGAGGAGGAGGAGAAGGATTTTACTCTGGAAGATGTAAGATCACTGATGAGGCACCATGACAGCACCTTGGCTACGTGCATGGCTAAAACAGTAATCAGTAATCAAATGGGTTTAACACTGTCCAACACTTACCCCATTCTAAAAACTCGGTCACGTGTTTCTCCCGTTTCAATGGCGAACTGCTGCATTCGTTGAATAAACATACGAGAATATCCAGCAGGGTCTCGACACTCAGGGAGCTCGGGGTCTTCTGACGGCCATCCAGCAGCAACTGCTCCAACTTCTTGAGACGCACCTTCGCCGACATTTTTTTTTATATCAGCGGCCTGACCACTCTTCCCAACGACAGGACAAAACACTCTAATAACGAGAATAATAAAAAAACGCCTTCCCCCAAAGGGATTACCGGCGGCGGCTAGCGCGAGACAATCCTGCGCGAGGGCTCAGCGCGAGAGGGGGGGGAAATAATAAATCTCTGTTGGGCCGAGGTGGAGCACTGAAGTCCCAGACTCCAACTTGCTAGCTAGCCATTCAGCTAGCTAGCTAGCTAGCAAAACAAGCCTAACATTATGTTCAGCTCGCTAAAAAAACGACGCTCCCGAATCGGTTGAGCACGCTGCAGCGCTTATTCCCGAGCCGTCACCGTTTCACGCGCCAGGCCCCGCAGCTTCCATTATTGCTTGGGCTAACGTTAATCCCGACACTTTTCACTTTGAAAGAAACAGGGATGGGAGGCTTTTCTATCCCGTCGAATATCAGCTTGGCCGGACGTCCATATTCTTTCCCGTGAATATCCCGAAAATGAGTTTCTTTTAAATAAAAAGAACCTCCACGTGCATTGGGAGTGGTGCTCTTTCTTTCTTTTCTTTTTTTGAGTCGGTATTTCTCCCAGCGTTAGCCGGTGAGCCTGTCTGCGTCCAGCCTCGTCTTTCTCTCTCTCTCTCTCTCTCTCCCAGTAAAGAATCCAGACCCGGGACACCGGAGCTCCACCCACCCCATACCGGAAAAGCCAAGCAGATGTGACGTCATTGTTTGAGTGACACATACTGGGAGCCGGCTAGCACTGACCTCATCGCCGGTAAGCTCCCTATATTCCACCATCCATTTCTGTCATCCTCTCACAAACCACGTCTCCTGTGCGAGTTTCATGTATGGCTCCTAAAAAGTGTAAAAAGTTGCCTTTAGATATTCTTCCAATGTAATGAGTGTGAATGTTAGTAGCATGTCATTCATAACATTTGTTTACATGCGCATACGAATGCCTTTAGGACATAATGCAGGTTATAACAGCAGGACATCTGGTGTGTTCGAAAGAGAGGAGACTGTATTTCATTACTTTTTTACATGGATTTTAGAAAAGTGACATCATAAAGCTGAATGTAATCTAATCTAATAAGGAGTGGCCATGAATTCTTAGTATTTGGTATGTGCCCCCCCCCCCTATTTATTTATTTGTTTATTTATTTAAATTGTTTTTGCTTAAATTACAGTGTCCATTCGAGCTGGCATGGACTCCACAAGTCAGTCCATCGGAGTGTCTGATACACACCTCACTCAAAGAGATTAAGCACAAAGAAAAGTTTTTGCAGTTAACATTAATTAATTAATTCAAGATATTTAACATATAATATATCCGCTTTAAAAATGTCAAAATTCTCAAGCCTTCTTTTTATTTCCAATTTTAAATGAAAAAGAAAAAACAAAATTTATTGAACTTATAGTCTTATAGTCTTGGACTCCAATGGACATCTACAGAGAAAAGAAAACCTGACCGTTAACCTCTCATCTGCTCAGGTGTGTCCTGTCTCGGCTGTAAACTGCTTGGGAGGAAAAAGTGTCCCTAAACTGAATGGTCCTCAAAAAAAACCCTCTTAAATCTATTATAATTCCATCCATTTTTAATAGTTTCATATAATGTTGCTGTGAACCAACCCAAACACGGCACATTTACGGAGGAAATGGTCATTCAGAAATGAGGCTTATTGCCCAATTGATTTGACTGTTTAATTTAACCAGGTTTTAAAACACAGAGTTTTATATTCCTGAACATTCCACCAATACATTAGTCCAAGTCGATATTAACTATATACCTACTTTGGGTTTGGAATAATCCCATTCAGTTTAAGAGTCCAGTTAAATATGGTAATTAATACAAGAACCCAACAATAAATACAGTATAATAATAGATGTGATTTCCACCATCCATAAATCCATTCTCTACCTACACAGGATCATGGGGAGCTCAGAGTCTATTCCACTGGAGTCGGGGGGACAGGGGACACACCTATGGCCCGCATGTCTTTAGAAACCCTCAAAGCACAGGGAGAACGCAGGGTGAAGGCAGTAATCAAACCTCCAAACCTATTTATACAAGGTAAAGGTCCTAACCACTAAATCCCAGAGCCCCTTCCTGTGCTTCACAGATGACATGTTGTACCTTGAGTACCACCGCTCTACTATAATGCATAGTTACAGCATTTGGGAGACGCCCTTCTTGCACTTATCATACAATTGTGGGTTGAGGGCCTTACTCAAGGCTGGTGGGATTTGAACTTTCTGTCTTATCATTTGAGCTATCACTACCAAAACTGGTCCTTCCGCTGCGAGCAGGGTTCGAACCTGCGTGGGGAGACCCCATTGGATTTCAAGTCCAACGCCTTAACCACTCGGCCATCACAGCTGGTCTGTGTGTTACCCAGTAACTCCATGACGCCACAGCATGTCCAGCAAGGTCATTTGACACTGGCTTCTGAGCAAGGAAATCTGACCAAGAGACTATCAAGGTCATTACAGAAAAAAAAAATCACATCATACAAGTTTCGCATTCTAAAAACTCGGTCACGTGTTTCTCCCGTTTCAGTGGGGAACTGCTGCATTTGTTGAATAAATATACGAGAATATCCAGCAGGGTCTCGACACTCAGGGAGCCTGGGGTCTTCTGACAGCCATCCAGCAGCAACTGCTCCAACTTCTTGAGACGCACCTTCGCCGACGTTTTTTATATCAGCGGCCTGACCACTCAGGTCAGTGCTTTATATTCCTGAACATTCCACAAATACATTAGTCCAAGTCGATATTAACTATACACCTACTTTGGGTTTGGAATAATCCCATTCAGTTTAAGAGTCCAGTTACATATCGTAATTAATACAGGAACCCAACAATAAAAACAGTATAATAATAGATGTGATTTCCACAATCCATCCATTTTTTCTACCTACACAGGATCATGGGGAGCCCAGAGCCTATTCCACTGAAGTCGGGGTTTAGGGCAGGGGACACACCTATGGCCCGCATGACTTTAGAAACCCTCAAAGCACAGGGGGACGCAGGGTGAAGGCAGGAATCAAACCTCCAAACCTATTTATACAAGGTAAAGGTCCTGACCACTAAATCCCGGAGCCCTTGCTTCACAGATGCCGGGTTGTTCCTTGAGTACCACCGCTCTACTATAATGCATAGTAACAACATTTGGGAGACGCCCTTCTTGCACTTATTATACAAATGAACAGTTGTGGGATGAGGGCATTGCTCAAGGCTGGCACCAGCAGGGGTGATGGGATTTGAACTTCCACCTTCTTTCTAATCATTTGAGCTATCACTACTAAAATTGCTCCATTCGCTGCGAGCAGGGTTCGAACCTGCGCGGGGAAACCCCATTGGATTTCAAGTCCAACGCCTTAACCACTCGGCCATCACAGCTGGTCTGCAGGTTACCTAGTAACGTCATCAGCGTGTCCAGCAAGGTCATTTGACACTGGTTTACGAAAAAAGAAATCTGAGAGAGTATATCAAGGCCATTGCAGAATAAAATACAAGCTCCACTGCAGTGTATGCTTTTATGTGCCAGAGGGAAATGTTTGAGGACAATGTCCTCTACTGGTATGTCCAACACTTACCCCATTCTAAAAACTCGGTCACGTGTTTCTCCTGATTCAATGACGAACTGATGCATTTGCTGAATAAACATATGAGAATATCCAGCAGGGTCTCGACACTCAGGGAGCTCAGGGTCTTCTGACGGCCATCCAGCAGCAACTGCTCCAACTTCTTGAGACGCACCTTCGCCAACATTTTTCATATCAGCGGCCTGACCACTCTTCCCAACGGCAGGACAAAAACACTCTAATAATGTGAATAACAAAAAACGCCTAGCACAGTGCTTTATATTCCTGAACATTCCACCAATACATCAGTCCAAATCGATATTTACTATACACCTACTTTGGGTTTGGATTAATCCCATTCAGTTCAAGTGTCCATTTAAATATGATAATAAATACAAAAACCAAACAATAAATACAATATAATAATAGATGTGATTTCCCCAATCCATCCATTTTTTCTACCTACACAGGATTATAAGGGACCCCATAGCCTATTCCACTGGAGTCGGAGTTAAAGGCAGGGGACACACCTATGGCCCGCATGACTTTAGAAACCCTCAAAGCACAGGGAGAGCGCAGGGTGAAGGCAAGAATCAAACCTCCACACCTAGTTGTATAAGGTAAAGGTCCTAACCACTAAATCCCAGAGCCCCTACCTATACTTCACAGATGCCAGGTTGTCCCTCAGACCAACTATGAGGCCACTGTTCTACTATTATGTACATTCACAGCATTTGGGAGACGCCCTTCTTGCACTTATTACATATTAAATCAACAGTTGTGGCTTGCTCAAGGCTGGCACCAGCAGGGGTGGTGGGATTTGAACTTTCTGTTTTATCACTTGAGCTATCACTACCAAAATTGGTCCTTTCGCTGCGAGCAGGGTTCGAACCTGCGCGGGGAGACCCCATTGGATTTCAAGTCCAACGCCTTAACCACTCGGCCATCACAGCTGGGTCACCTGCTACCTAGTAACTCCATGACGCCACAGCGTTCTCAGCAAGGTCATTTCACACTGGTTTCTGAACAAGGTAATCTGACCAAGAGAATATCAAGGTCATTACAGAATAAAAACAAACCATATCCTACAAACTCCGCTGCAGTGCATGCCGTGAATGCCTTTCTGTGCCAGAGGGAAATGTTTGAGGACAATGTCCTCTACTGGTATGATATGGAGTTGCAATTCTCACCACCATTTCATTCCATTATCATCTTCACTCTCAGAAATAAATTTAAAAAAACCCACTGAAATAAACCTGACTGTATTTATAACAGAGCTGGAATCAAAATATTTTATTTCAAATAGAAGCCATTTGCAATAGTAAAATGGGAGTTGTTCAAATTGCATTGGATTTAGGGGCCACTAGGAAACTTTGTCATGTCATAAGATTTGTTTGCTCTACAGGTCTCACATCTTCTCTACTCTATTAAAAGTGCAAGAAAATTCTTTCATACTCCCAGCTCCACTCCTCTATTCATAATCTGGGGGATGAAAAGGAGGTGCATGATACTCAATTTATCTACGTCACATATCGGCACTTGCTCCTAATTGATAAGGATTTAACAAGATGGAGTCGGTGAAAGCTAGCTGTGTGGGATGTATATGTGTTGCAGAAACAGCAAGCTGCATGATGGTTTTAAAATGTCTGTGCACCAGAGGGAGCACTAGACCTGTGCAGTCAGTTTTAATGCCACTCTAGTTATTCATGTTTGATTAAAATTGGCCGGGGAGAAGAAAAATAAAAATACCACATTTCTGTAAGACACAGCAAAATTCAGATGAGGCTGAATAGCCAGGGATTAGTCATTCATATTAGAAACACTTCAGTAAAAATCTGCTACACTTGACAGAAAACATAGTGCTGGGGTAAAGGGCAAAATCGCACCTGTAGAGTGAGGCATGTTAACACAATAACAGCATCTGTGTGTGTGTGTGTGTGTGTTTCCAGCTCGTACAGGGATGACCTTTTTGTCAGCATCTGAGGTCCTCTCTAAGCTCTGATTAATCTAATCATCATTAAAGCTATTTTTGACAACCTCGCTTCACTCATTTTTTCGAAACGTGTAATCAGTTTAACAACCTAATAGATTATAATCTCTCTTTTCCCTGGTACTCTGTGGGTATGAATGCAAAAAAAATATGTCACATGTTACATCCTTAACGCAACTGAACCGTGCAGAATCCTTAATGTGGTCTTATCTGATTATCTGATGGCATTCATACTGTAGATCAGTGTCCGTTTGCAAATGTGTGCTGGAATTCATTATGATGCCTTTTTTTCAGCAGGTTCAGGCTGTTCGTTGTTCTGTCAATCAGCAGTTGGGATTCAGCATGTCTCCTGTCATATCGTGCAACATCTGATAACTCACATGAGGTTGATTTCTTTCTTTCTTTCTTTCTTTCTTTCTTTCTTTCTTTCTTTCTTTCTTTCTTTCTTTCTTTCTTTCTTTCTTTCTTTCTTTTTTAATAGTGACCCACTTACATTGAAAACTTTGCCTGAATAAAAGTAGTATGCTGTAGAAGGAGGTAACTCTCTGGTTATGTGACAGGATATCCTTCTCCCTTATAAATGCATGCCTCCACACCAATAACGTTGAAATTGAACAAAAACGGAGCAAAGGCTGTTTAATGGAGTACTCCTGCTTTCGCTGGGAACAGCAGTGTGGAAAATGGAATGATCATTACATCTGTCTCTGTCTAGCATGTATTATGTAGGGCAGCTGCACTAAAATGACAGCTTGTGTTTAAAGATTTACAAGCCTAGGGTTGTGTGTGTGTCAACACACCTTTCCTAGCAGTGACTGAGACATTGGAAAAAGTGTACACGCTGACACAGTTTTCCATTTGGTAGCACGGAGGTGAGACGTTCACCACCCCAGGCTATGAATGGAAGCGTCTCCTTTCTCTGGCTTGCTGCTCTCCACAACATCGAGGCTGAATCGGTGGGAACGTGAGCTGCTCACGGTGTGACACTGACCCTGACATTTCACCTCTTGCCCTGGTTTTGACTGTGTGTGATCTTAGTGTGTAATGTGAGAAGTGCTACAGTCTGTGTGTGTGGCAGAAACAGCATGATGTCAGCTTGATGCTTCTTGGGGTATGTGAATGCACACGACCAACAGGTAAGTTCAAAAGGACGGCAAAGCCTCACCTGTCCTTGGTTCTGTTCAGGGTTGCACTCTGTGTATTGCATGAATTTTTATACAAATAGGTTATGTTCTAAACTTAACCAGGATATACCAATTTAGTCTACTATTAAACAATGGCTCTTTTATCACCATCATCCAGGCACCAGGCCCCAGGAAAATCCAGACACAACAATATCATATCTACTCTCAGATATACATACTCATCATAGGAGAAATGTGCTGCACTTAATGAAATAGTAATCAGCACTTTTACAGTCTTACCTACCAAGCAGGCGGTCTCATCCAGTAACATGATCAATAATAGTTTATTAAGAATTTATATCCCATTTAATTAAAAATACATGAATGAGAATAAATCGTCCTTGTATGGCAAAATCCTCAGTGTTGCATTAACTCTTGCAGTGTTCATTTATGTCAGATGAACTTAAAACTTTTCACTAGTATACTGTAGTACTGGAAATTGACTTATGGGATATATCTCAATCATTAGAAGCAAAGAGTATAGAAGCAACAATAAATGCATTGCCTTCTCCCTCTGTGGAAGATATAAAGTTATGAGTGAACCTTATGGGACGTTCTCAATCAGTAGAAGCAAATGAATTATTTTATCTTCGCAAGTCTGACATGAAGTTGGCTTTTAGTGTGAGACATTTTTACTTCAGTTCGGAAAACCTTACTCAGAATTTTAGTGGTTGAATATAACGCTTTCAAATTTTATGAACTTCAAATCTTATGAAGCACTTGGGGCATCTCAGAGGTCAGAAATGGGTTTGAGATCATCTTTTACTTTGAAGATATAAAGATTTTTTGGAAACTTTTCTATGAATATATTGGCTGCACTAGGCTAAGTGAAAACAGACAAAATTCTTGTGAAAAACTACAAGTACTGAGTGTCTACTTTCATCTGAGCCATTAACCACCACTGTGGAGTGTAACATGACAAGACATTCAATTCAGCCTCTGGTAAAAAAGAGTTGAATGCCTGATGTTGCTTGACTCAGTGATGTTTCATTTAAGATTTTCACAGTTGCAGCAAAATGGCTGATTGAACCTTTGTCCATGGGCCTCTAAGTCCAATGGGCCTCAAGCTTGTTGATTAGTTTTCAGTGTTTGCCCAAGAAGTTTGCGCAATACTGAATTGTGTTTAGTCAAATACAACAAATGATATTAATAGAATTCATGTGCTGGGAAATTCAACACTGCCTTCTCCTGCTGTTGATGGTCCCACATGCATGACCTAAAGATTTTTACTTCCTATGACAAGGTTCAGTCATCTGGATGTTGTAGATTCATACCTAAGACTACGCCTACACTTATTCACTATATCCTCATACTGAGCATCCTCCTAACACACTCCGTGGTGTTTGGTTTTATAATATACATTTATAGAAGAGTAATGATTTATAATCCCTCAATCCTTTTACTATTCTCATTTAACTCATGTTCACGTAAGCCAAACATAAAATAAAAATGTATGGCGTATTTACGAAAGTACAGATAATCGTTGTTCTCATGTGCCAATAACCTGTAAATTACCAGCTGTGTGCCCAGGAAGTCTGATTTGCTTTTGGTGATGCCCAAAAACCCCCCTAAAATTCAAAGCTCACAGAGCTAAAATGATAACAGGAAAAGGATTTCTCAAAGATACATGGGGAAGTTATTTTGACTCATCTCTATACCAGGAAATATATTTGATTATTTTTAGCAGCATAACAGACCAAAGTTACAGAAATTGCTCAGTTAGTGCCAGTTTTGGTCATTAGGGAGCTGAATCTATATTCTGATTTCTGTAAAGCTGCCTGTTGACAATATTTAACGCTAAACAGCATATATACAACTAAAAATTTAATGGAATTATATTGTCTTTTTATAAATCATAATCTAAATCAAGCAATGTGGAGGAGAGAGAGAGAGGGAGGGAAGGGAACCCTGATCGACATGTCTCCTATCCAAATTTAATTCCCCTCCCCTTTACACTACACACACGCTCGCTCGCTCACCCCACACACACACACACACACACGCACAGACGCGCGCGCGCGCCTCCTGTCATTCTGTAATCGCAGACGCTCGTGAACGCTCGGGATCTGTGCGCCTCTGTGTGAAGTTTGCACACACGACCCCGGAGAAAAGAAAAAATAAAACCTTCCTTCTTCATCTCCTTCAGGCGATTAACATCAGTCTGTTTAGCAGGCTCGGAGAAAAGAGGTCACTTTTACAGTTTCACCGCAGCACACAACACAGGTAAGTCATTTCTAACACGAGATCCAGACTAGTCTACAGGCTTTATTATGCTCAGGAATGCCTACATCCTCAGATGCACCATATTTTCACTCACTGAAATATGATTTGCAATGTAATTTCGACATTCTATATTTCTTGCCTGTTATCAGATATCTGAAGATTGCTAATGACTGTAGAGGGAAATATTTCCCAGGTCTTAAATAAATTCCCCAAACCAGAAGATGATGATGATGAAGAAGAAGAATTGAGGAATGATAATTGATTTACAATCTTTCAGTACAACTTCAGGCGCATGTTATCAGACCTTTTGAGACCGGTGATGATTGTGTTTAAATGATTAAACATTCTCCAGTCTAAAATCATCCAAAAAGCCTTTTTAGTACATTATTTTTTAGACTACCATGCAACATCTGCTTACACTTTTTTTTTGTATAAGCTCAGGCTTCATTTTAAGATAAAAATAAGGATTTAACTACATTGATAGCCTTCCACAGGATTAAAGACTGATCTTGAATGTCGCTCTTCTAGACGTTATTCATTACAGCCATGCTCTCAGCTGATTGTGTGTCCATTAAACTTACAGTATGGTGCGTACAGCACACCGCTCACAGGTGTTCTTTGCCAGATTTCTCTATCGAGTTATTTTTTATGCTGGGAAAATGATTTTTGAAATGTATTTCCCTTAAATGTATTCTCATCCAACATCTTCAAAACATCACCTCTGTCATTTCCCATTGACGTAACACGCTGCCCTCGTCGTTATTTGACTAGTCCTGCACTTTTCTCGGATTTCTCCACCTACCTATTGTGTCATCCGAAGATTCATATATTTGCACACTTCACATGTGTTAGATTGTCCAGTTTGCTTTAATCATAGTTGCCCAAATTCTCTGTATTGTCACCTAGGATGAGCAAAGATAATGCTTAGTAATCTGTGGGACACTGTGTCCATATTACTCATTGGCTGATGACAGCAGCAAGGCAAGTCAGGCCAGTATCCATCATTTCCCTGCATTTGAATAAGATTTTCCATACAGCTGGGAGGGGGTGAACTCTGTCCTTGCACCCAGTGACGTTAAATTATTCAGGAACCATCTCTATTTTTTACCTACCAACCGACAAGCCTTGCTCAGCAACACCTCAGGACACTATTAATTGAAAGAAAACTAGTCTGTTTGTGGAAATCAGTCATTTCCACTCTATTGTCTGTGTGTCGCCTTCCATTAGTTAAACCTTCTAGTAATAAGACCTAATGATTCAGTTCCACTGGACTTTCACACTGATGCAGAAATTGATGTAGACAGAAGCCTACATGTAGACACACTGAGTTCATTGATCTGGACAAACTGCACAACGTATTTAGGGGTGACCCTCTGAAAATATTTTGATGACCAAATGAAGGCTTTGTGTGGCAGTGCACAGATGCAGCCTTTGACTGTTTCTTTGTCTTGCTATAAATGGCACCAAACACATGCGTGATGCTTTGATCCCTCACTCAAGCCCTCTTTGTCTCTGCCGAGCAAATTTACCAATGAAAAGGCTTGTATGATAACAAGAGTGCCCACAGACAGCGCAGCAGTTGTAAGTGCTGTGTTGGCCAGTGTGATCATAGTAACAAGCATGAATAATCAGTCCTTTCTCAACCGAGTTCAGAGAGAGAGAGAAAGAGAAAGAGAGAGAAAGTTTGGATGTATAGCAAAGGGGTATAAGTCACTTGAATGCTGGTTTGGAGGAGGCATGATCTCCTGGGAAAGTTTAGTTGTTTAAACATTCACTGTGGTACATATTTCGCAGCTTGCAATGCAACATATTAAGTGGTAATGGACATAAATTGATGCTGCAGCACAAATGTTGTTCTGACTCATTGGAAACATTTCATATTCCATGATTAAATTTCCTTATCCGTCTCCCGTTCCTGTCTTTCCTTTCTTCCAGTAGTTCCATTGCCTACACTTACGTACACAGGACACTATGTACAGTATCTTTCACTGGTTTAAACACTGAATAGCAGAACAACCTCTGCAACTACTTGCAATGTCCCAGCTTTGTTCTATGGAAATATCCTGACCACTTTAAGGTCATAGGCAGCGTTTTTGTGGTCCTTTAATCTCGTTTGCTTTATATTACTCTTCTCTTTCATCTACCCACACGCAGCAAACCCCCCCCACCCTTCACTTTTCCCCCCAATATCTCTCTGTCTTTGAGTAAACTGAGCTACATTGACACCTGTATTACAGAAGATAAGCCACAATGCTGCTATTAGGATAAGAGTTTCTCAAAAGAGAATCTGCTCGAGTTGAACTTATCTCCTACGCTGCTGTTGTTTCACCTGTCACCTGTAAAACGTAAGAGCTTATGGGCTTAGGACATCAAAGCTCATGTCACGTCGCTTCAGCCTTTTTGTCGCTTTATCTCACACCGGTAAGACGTAAGAGAGTGGTGTTATCCGTGATCAGCTGCAGGCAGATTAGTGTGTTGTAGAGCAGCAGTTTGTTTAGAACAGAGATTAGGCCTTAATAGTCATGATGCTTCCAATTGTGTGATATGTAAGGAATAAAACATGACATGCTGTTATGCTGTTAAAATGATCCATGATGACTTTTTTTTTTGGTTGATGCAGCTGGATGTGAAGCATCATGTTATATGTTATAATATAATATAATATAATATAATATAATATAATATAATATAATATAATATAATATAATATAATATAATGTAATATAATATAATATAATACACTATATATACATCAACCAGGCATAACATTATGACCACCTGCCTAATATTGTGTTAGTCTCCTCTTTGATGCCAAAACATCCCTGACCCATCATGCACTGTGTATTCAGAACCAGCATTAACTTCTTCAGCAATTTGAGCAACAGTAGCTCGTCTGTTGGATCTGATCACACGGGCCAGCCTTCTCTCCCCACGTGCATCAATGAGCCATGGTTGCTCAGATACTGACCACTGCAGACCGGGAACATCCCACAAGAGCTGCAGTTTTGGAGATGCTCTGATCCAGTCGTCTAGCCGTTACAATTTGGTCCTTTGTCAAACTCGCTCAAATTCTTACACTTGTCCATTTTTCCTGCTTCTAACACATCAACTTTGAGGACAAAATGTTCACTTGCTGCCTAATATATCTCACCCACTAACCGGTGCCATGATGAGGAGATCATCAGTCTTATTCACTTCACCTCTCACTGATCATAATGTTATGGTTGATCGGTATATATACATGTTTAATTCCTCTTACACCACAACCAGTTTGTAACCATTTATACTTTAATCTAACATTATAGAATGTCTACAAGACAAGTTTGTTCCTGTTCTCACTTCGGTTATGAAACATATAAAGATTTGTTTGCACACAACTTTTTTTTTTGTCTTGTCATGTTATAAAGCACAAACTACTCTGTCCTTTTTTGTGGTTTGTTACAAATCTTTGACAATTGAAACCCTTCCATAAATGCTAAATAAACACCATGTCCCCATCAACAAGTATATGTTAAATAACAACACATTTTTAATCCATGTAGGTTCACATCCATCATACAAACCCCGGTGAATGATCTGCTTCTGTAATAACAATAAGAGCTAATGTAAATAGAGCTAGTTCATGTATATAAACCATTTGTATTCCAGCTGGAGCTATTGTTAAAGCTCCTGTTAACTACCTTCTGACCAATCAGATTCAAGAACTCAACAGCATGGTATAAAGCATTTTATACTGTAGTGTTATAGAAATATAATAATATTGTTTCTCAGAATTTTGTTTTATTTTTTTGCAGTTTGGGTCGAAACATCATTTTTTTTTATTGTAGGCTAAAACCATCTGGAATAAAGTCAACAATTCCAGGCTTTGACCTATTTTAAATCAAAAATATCTATGTTTCAGATTCAGAGGAAGTTTCTGTCTTCCTGTTAGTCTTTCTTAAGCGCCTCTTGAAAATAGATAATATGCTACTGTCCAAATATTCTGTTGCGTATTCAGCTCTATTAAACATCGTGAACTTATTTTCCCCTTGATTTTTCTCTTGTGATCTAGCTCTTTTAACGTTCATTCACTGTATTTATCTATAGATTTTCCAAAATTGCATGATATTGTTCTAAAAGATGAATCTAAGTATCTTACCGCAAATATCATAATGTTCATTTAGATTAAAGACGTAACACAACTAAAAAAATAGTAGTAATGACGTACGAAAAAATGAAGAATGGTTAAGGATGATGCGAAACATGGGATTACTTTTAGTACCTTTTCTTCTGATTCGATTTGTACAACATCCAGCACTGAAGGATTGCTATTAATTTAATATATAAAGACGTAAACATTGTAGTTTTTTTTTCGATCAGATGCTAACCTAACTGTGTCTCTCTAGCTGGTTTGCTAATAAGCTAGCAGTGCTAACAAATCACAGCTCACGATTCTAGCTAAGTGAAACTACAACAATTATCTATGACTTAATATATGGAACAAGGGATATTATAAGTCTAGGCTCAGCTCAGTCATGCCACAAATACATAGATCACTGTAATGACAACTCACTGAGGTAAAAACCTCTAAAAATGAAAAAAGAAAATGCAATATCTGATTATATTCCACAAAATTATACAGTCTGAGTTGATATTAGATGTCGTGCAATCGTTGGTCAGGGAGGAAAAAATTGAAGGTCCGGGAGCCATTAAGGGAAAGTTCCTTTATTTGTCTGTAGCTAGAGTGTATGAGTCATCAATTCAACCAAAGAGATGCTCAGGTCATAAAATACACAGCCTTAATGAAAAGCTTTTTAGAATGCTTTAGAATGTGTGTTTCAGTTTATATTAGTGCTACCAGTAAAAGCAGCATTAACAAATCCTGACAGTAAGCCAAGCTAATTCTACATCACCATGTCTTTTCAGTGTGTGTGTGTGTGTGTGTGTGTGTGCGCCACAGGACACACTTGTAAATGTCTTCACTGAATATGTGGGTCAGTAAAAGCACTGCGGAACCAATCGCATACCCAATTCATCACCACACTTTCCATATAATGCAGCAGGTCTCATAATCATGCGACAAACATCAGCATCATGTAATGTGATGTGGTGAAATCTTGTGATGTCATGTGCTGTGAATCCTGATGATGTGTCACCGTACCATATTGCTTAAATTTGCATAAATACATGCATTTTTTAATGATTTTGCATTCTATGCTAGATATTTACAAGGGATATTTTGGAGAGTGCCCCTTGGGATGCACATTGCAAAATTGTGTGCGGGTTTATTCCATGCCAAACACAGGGAGAATTCAGTTGAATTTCTTTTCAAGTGAAAAATTTGATATTGGGGCAATGTAATGCAGGTATAGGTTGTTAGGATAAGCTAGAATGTTCATACTAACCTTCACACAGGGGTGTTTTTTAAAATGTCATTTGATCATTTATATTCCTTTAAATATTATTATGCTATTCTATGACGTAGTCTGGGGTCTGAAAACAAATGGTGTATTGAGGAGTTGTTTCTCAAAAACATCAGAAGTCCATAATCAAGCCGGCCTCATTATTTGCTCTGATTTCTCATGCTGAGAGAAAATATCTCTTACCATAACTACATTTGAAATGTTTTCTCCCAAGCCAGGGCTGGATTCTGTATCTGTCACTAGCCTTGAAAATAAGCGGATGTAATATCGGTCTATGATTGATATGCTGCTCTGAATCGGCAGCAGCCGAAAGGGGCAACGCCAAGACTGGCTTGGTTTAAAGGCTGATGAAGGAGGCGCAGATCATTTCAGGCTAGAGTGACTAATTTAGAAAGGAGAGAAGAGCTCAGCTGTTAGTCCAGGTGGATTGTCAGAACCTGGCTGTACCTCATTCATAAGCAAATGAGAGCATGGGTGCATGGGTTGTCTTACACGCTAACAGTAATGGCTTTGTGGTGCTCACTTCCTTGTCGCTACTTATTTTAGGCCTGAGCTGTAGGACATCATGACAGAAGTAATGAACACCTGTGAATCAGCTGTGGGGGACTACAGTGCATCTGGAGACCAGAAGATCGGTTTTCAGGTGAGCCAGAGGAAATATTGTGCAATCTGTTACACATACACACATACACACAAATATAGCAAGTGCATTGAAGAGTTTCACTGATTGAAGCTGCTCATCACCACTATCGTTACAGACACACCAGATTCGACTCTCTAAATTGTAAATATAGAGCTTTATGTGCTCAAATAAGTGACACGTATTCTGCGTATAAGCACAGAGTGTTCTGTACGATTTCACTACTGCTCTTCTCATCTCTGGCTCCCCAGCAGCCCTGAGGATAGCTGGCTTGTGTAAATGTCCCTCCATTGCTCTCTGTCGTCGAGATCTATTTCTGAATGCCACTCCATCACTTCAGCCTGATTGCTGTCCCTTTCATTTTGTTCTCATTGCTCCCAAAGCCAATCCCGATGTCTGTTCACTCATAAAGACCAGATGAATTCAGATTGCACCCAGTGAGCTCGAGCAGAGACTTGAAAGGTCACAATCTTTTCAGGAAATTATCATCATTACCTTTTTTGTGTGCATGTGCGTGGATGAACACTGCCAATACATGCAGGCTGAATGTCTCTCATTCTTTCAGTGCTGGCAGCCAGCAGGGAGAATTCACAGTACTGTATGACCAACTAGCCTTTCTGTTCCAATCCCTATTATTCATCGAGATCTCAGATCTCTTCACCTTCCTCTGTGGCGTTTTTTTTTTTCTCACTTATTCCAATTTCCTCAGAAATCATCTGCGAATCCAAAGCGGGTTTGAGTTGAATTAAGCGCCTGGTTACTGAAATCCCATTTCATAGCTTTTAATCTAGTAATCCTGATTAGTAAACTCAGGTTGTAAACATGCAACAGTTTCTCTAACTGACTACAATTAATAGTGAAGTGTTGAACTCTTAACCACTGCATATAGACTGTGACTGCTGATTTACTTCCAGAGATTTTATTTGAAGTCATGCTTGAATGGAACAATGCTATAATGAGATCTCAGTGCTAATTTAAGTAGATGTTTTCTTGGGCTGACTCCACTGATGAAAAAACTGACTCCTATGTTCCAGATTTTCCCAGAATCACACGAGCGATACCCGAAGCTATCCAAGCGCTTGCCGTCCATCGTGGTGGAGCCCACCGAGACTGGAGATGTGGAGAGCGGGGAGTTGCGATGGCCTCCTGATGACTTGAGCCCTACAGATGAAACCAGAGCTCCTCCGGCACAGGCAGCAGGTTCGAGCCTCTAGTGAATCGTCCTTCTAGTAATGAAATCCTGAGTTTGTTGATGTAGAAAGCTCACTCTGTGAGCATGGCAGTATTACTAATTGCTCTGACATTTGAGGCACTAGTTGTAAATGTGATGCGGTAATGCTAAGTGACGGCGTAAACATTTTTTTTTAGGTGAGGATCCGACAGCAGAGGCGGAGGAAGCTGGTAGAGTCGCAGCGAACTGATGAGCACTGACTGGCACCAATCCAACCTATAACTATGAATGTCTTAATGATGGACAAGAATGAGCAGGAGGCTCCTACAGTTAGGTCTGACTACAGTATCACCCGCAATAGAGCCACCCACCTGTTGATAGACCTTCCAATCCAGTAGGGGGAGCTGAGGCTTGAGAGACTTTCCTGAAATAACTTGCGTGCCAAACTCTAGTGGTAGCCAGCTACTGTGATTGAATTGTACCTTCTTCTTTCCCATAGCATTATGATTCATCTCTAATTCTCTACCTGTTTTTAAGTGATTTGGACCAAAGTTAATTATTAAATAGAGCTGGAATATTTGAAGTTATTGATCTATCACTCACCTATCTACAAAGCTTATCATTTTCAAACAATGTACATGCTTAATTTTTCTGCAGTAGAAGTTCTTAACAGATATATACACGACTTTCGAAATGTACAGTAGATTATATTTTATAGTGTGTTCTCATATATTCAGCTCAATTTACAGCGGCTTTCAATTAAAAAAGTGCTCCATTTGGAAAGCAGCGGCCCGAGTAACTGTATCCTCACTTGGCTGTATTTTAATCAGAAAGGAAACCTGGCAGAAATCCGGGCTGGGATCGTCATTCAATATCATAATACATCATTAGTATTCTCTGGATAACGGCTAGCTGGCTAACTAAGCTAGTTATAAGTTAGTCGCATAACGTAGCTCCGTAAACCGAGGCTGCATCATGCTAGCTAGTTGATTTGAACCATCTTCTGAAAGGCTCTAAGCACAAATGACTGTTATATCTGTGTGAGCAAAAGCCTAATAATTGTTAGCTATCTACGAAACTAATGAAAAAGTTACCTACATCTGTAAATAGACTTCTCCATCGGATTGACAGTTTGGTTCATCGTGCCTTCTGTCTGTCGTGTCCTAAGAAAAATATTGTGGAATTGGTGAAAAAAAAGCATGCTGCATTGCCTTTAATTACGGCCAACTTAGTCACCTTAGTGTACAGCTGTATAGGACACTCTTTATCTAGAGAGCATGTTAATGTTGCCCAGAATTATTGTGTAATATATCCAGGGAGCAGCTGTCTGGATGAAACACAGAAAACAAGCTTGTACGTGTTGCTTTTTCTTTCTTTCATTCTTTCTTAATTTTTGAACTATTATTTGTTCTGTCTATCATATTACTGCTTCATGCACAAAGATGTTGTTTTGAACATGTTATATTATGTATAATTGCATTTACCTAACTCCAATAATTCTCATTTCTTTAACCCACAGTCACATGGACCAAAAACAAACCCCTTTAAAATAAAATATCTAGGGAAAAAAATGGCAGGAATGTCCAGTTAGTTTAAAAACATGACAAACTTTTTTTTTTTGCTCACTTTTTAGTGGCTTGCTTGAACTCCTATTAAAAGCATTTATGTTAAGATCAGAAATGGCAGTGCCTTTCTTCCGACAGATGTCAGGTGTGAGATGATAGGGGTATCGGATTGAGATAGTGGTGACACGAGCAGCGAGCCTGGCGACACACACTCCACAGCAGCTGTCGGTGTCCGAAGTCTGCCAGCTGTCCATTTCACAGTCAAAATGCCCGTCCTTGCTATGCCACTGTAATCTTGGCTTAAAGGAATACCAGTGAGATGGTGTAATGAAGATAATGGGTGCTTGCTATTTATCTAAACTTTGTCTAAATTGGGTTGTTTCATTTATCTCTAAGAAGTGGTCCATAATTGTATTTGTTTCAAAGCTGAATTCTTAGCTGTACCGCTTCACAGTCACTCTCCTTTCTTCTCGGGCACTGGAAGGATACCGTAGACGGCTGTCACTTAGATTTATTCCTCGTGGATAGAGACTCTTCGGCAGCAGCGCCCTAAAACACACACAGGTGACTCTGGGGAAATAAGGCGCTACCAAGTTGAGTCACATAGTGCCCGAGCTGTGAGTTGACAGCCACAAGATGATTTTCACTTCTTCTCTAGAAGAGAACTTTCCCATCAGTGTGACCTTTTTTTTGATAGAGCAGGTACTGAAAATAAACATGATGCTCCCATAGGGAACAGGAGTCAGAAGCCTTGCGTGTGGAGAAGCACTGCTCTTCTCCTGTCACTGGCTCACCCAGACTGCTCACATGAGTCGGGCTCTGATTTCTGAGTGCTCCTACACATGCTCGCTCACCCACCACCTACACACACACACATATACACACATATACACACATATACACTTAAACACCCACGCTTGCTCAACCCCACATACAGTATATGCACACCTACATGGAGACATTCACAATGCCTTACTCAGAATCCCCCCTCTACATCACATACACACCTACACACTGCATACTGCAAAACCTCTATGTACAGACAGACAGTCCCACACACACTCAAGTTCTATTCCAGGTTTGATAATGTAAAAAAAAAAAAAAAAAAAGTAGGCGGACACTTCAGCTTGTTTTCTCTGTCATTCGCATATTGTAAGGAGGACTTCCAAGGCCAAGCGAAGGTATAAATACTCCCAGTTGTTTGCAGTGATTTGTCAGCCCCCATCTGTTCTTAAATTAGCCCAGCATTTCAGGCTCCCTAGGTCTGTCTTTCACTTCGACACAACTCTTTTGATGCGGTGGAGCAAGGATTTTCAAACCCACGCCCGGTGAGACGTGGAGCTCTGTTTCCTATTGTGCCAATCAGGCCTGGCAGCAGGAAGTAAGTCCCTCTAGCTCTCTCTAAAGCGCATACTACCTGGCCTTTTCACTCTCCCACACTAGCCACCTCCATTTTCATCTCTTCATTAAGACTCTCTCTGACTCCCTCAAAGCAGAGCAGGAACGAACTCTCTCGCATGTTCACACGCTCTCTTTTGTCCGCTGGAGAGCCCTTCTAATGCACTCATCTTCTGGCGTCACTTTGTGTTGCCACAGCAACCAAATTGTCATCCGAGCATCGGCGTGTCTCACTAGTGGCAGCTCTCAGCAGAGCACTTAGCCTGCCTGCTCCTCTTAGATTCGGACTGTTATTGAAACAGAACCCATGTGTCTTGTCACATTAGCACTGCTAATATTCGGTAGTGAGGAAAAAAATGACTCTTCGATTGTAGTCTCAGAAATCCCCCCCCTCCCTTTTTTTTAACTTCACTGAAATCAGAATATTTAGTCAGAGAGAGAGAGAAAGAAGCAAACTCCTAGTGATGTCTGGTGAAATGTGTGCACTTCATGCTTGCATCTGTGGAAGCAGTGATTTCAGTTGTAAGGAAAGAGCGAGGAACGAAACACTTCCATACTCCACTGCTTACTGCTTCGCCTGCTGCTTTCACATACCCACACATAGCTAGGCTATGAGCTGCCTGTCTCCTGTTTTCAGTTTTTAATTGCTTCTCTTATGTAACATAGTTTGAAAATTCTCATCTATCTGTAACAAGGGATCAGAAAAAAAATAAACATGCTTTAAAAATGCTTTATTGTAAGAGTGACACTTAGTATTGTGCGTGTGTGTATGTGTGTGTGTTTGTGTGTGTGTGTGTTTGTGTGTGTGTGTGTTTGTGTGTGTGTCTGTGTGTGTGTGTATGTGTGTGTGTGTGTGTGTGTGAATCTTAGCAAGTGAGAATTTCCTAAATAAGGGACATCTAACATTTGTCATTATGAAATTATTACATAACAATTTTTCAATTTTGAGGATAATACTCTTAAGCTGTCTGGTAGATCATTGTCTTCTTTTTAGAAATGAAAACGAATAAAAATAAATCATTTAAAAAATAAAATAATTTAGCAAAAAAAAAAAAAAAAGCAGAATTATTTGCCAATAGAGTAAACAACTGAAATCTTGAGATAAGTAAAAATTAAAATCTTCATAAAAACGAAATATATTTGCCTGTCAATTGCTAATATATTATTTTGGAGTGATCAAAGTCCACCTGCATTATCCATGCTGTCCTCCCCTCAAATATGTATCATGTTTAAGTAGGCACCATACGATCCTCCAAATGAATATGAATCATTTTAAAAGACATATACTCTGGAGCATATCAATCCATCCGCAAACACTCTGAATAGCGACTGTGCTCCCTGTGGCCCTGATTGGGACAGTTTACCTGCAGAGACTTTACAGCTGGTAATTAGATGACTCCTACTCATGACACTTAAGAGGGAATTTCACAGAATAATTTACCACATCTTAGATGTGAGAGAGAGAGAGAGAGAACAAGAGACAGAGACGGAGAGACAAAGAATTGTAGTGAAAGAGATGGACTGGGTGGGTGGAACAGAGTTTGCTGTGAGAAAGTTCAAAGAAAGCTTGTGAAATTGATGCCATTCTTTGTTCTGTTTCTAAAGAGGAAGAAATAAATAACCCAAGGAAAAGGTCAGGTTTAAAATGATTTCACTATTATTTTTGCTTGAAGAAATCATACAGTTTGATCTGATATTGTAAAGTTAACTGCCTTCTATTGTACAGCACGTCTTTAATCTTCTTATAGTTACTGATGGGCGGAAAGAAAGAAGTTGTCACTGTAGGAAAGCACTCGTTTCTTGTGATGGATATGAATGTGTGCTTTTCTGCAGCCACACAGGCGCTCTCTATACACATATATATATATATATTCAGCTAAATCTAGTGAAATATATTGGTTATGTTGGTGTGTATCGGGGAGGTTCTTTTTCTTCCTGCGACTGTAGTGGTGTGTGGTGCACTGCCCCACAGAGATCAGAGCCTGCATACTGAGTCAAAGTTCACCCTGCCTCCCTGCTAGCCGCCCAGCTGCCATACTAAAATAACAGTTGATATTTGCGGTGGAAATGTCAAACCCAGTTGTTTCTTCCAGCTGAGATGAGCCCCAACTGGGTCTCATGTGCGCACACACACACACACACACAAATATGCATACACACTCCCCCATAGAAAACTGCTGAGGGCATTATGTAATGGCTGTCTGGGCATGTCGCAATGTTCTGCAACATTCACCAGGGTCCTTCCCCAATACAAGTGTAGGCAAGGTGATTATGTAGCTGTAAAGTCAGCTGTAGCTGTAAAATACAGTCAGTGTACTTTTCCATTCGGAAAAATGATCTTAAAAAGCTTTGAGTGGATGCTGTAAATTGTTTCTGTACTAGTTGAAAGTCAATATATAAACGCTAACGTAAGTGTTCACTATGTTCATAAGTGTTCGTATGTGTCACTTTGTAGACATTAAAACTTGATTGATTTTTTTTCTTTCGTTTTTTCAAAGAAATGTATTCAATTTCATCTCCTCCCACACTAAATTCTTCACACCTGACTATTTGGCAAGGTATGAGCCAACTACTGTGTAAATAAACATTGCGGTTTGTCATTGAACAATTTCCCTGTGTAATGTGCCGTGCATTCAATTACCAATTATCTATATTACAATATATCATCATCATCATCATCATCATCATCATCATTTGCTGGTTGTGCCTGCATAAAATGAGTAAAAAAGAGTGTTTAGTGCATATATTAATATTCATATGTGTAGGCAAATGTGTACAATATGTAATGTTCAAGGTGATCTGAGCGCTCTCACAACTCTAGTTAACACTCTGCTAAAAGTGCTAGCCTTTTACATATACACAGTCACCTAGTCTTATTTACCTTCTGAGTTCTGGGATTAATTAATTACATATTAAAAGATATAAATGATATAAAAGTGCTTAGGTATATACTAAGGCTATGATGGTGCAATATTAACCATATTCACCGTACCTGTATAAATAATAACATCAGCAAAAGATATTTCTAGGTTCATTGTATCTCATATCTAATATATTACAACAAAAAACAAATATATATATATATATATATATATATATATATATATATATATATATATATATATATATATATATATATATATATATATATATATATATATATATATATATTTATATATATATATACCACCTGCCTAATATTGTGTTGGTCCCCCTTTTGCTGCAGCTCTGACCCGTCATGCACTGTGTATTCTGACACCTTTCTATCAGAACCAGCATTAACTTCTTCAGCAATTTGAGCAACAGTAGCTCTTCTGTTGGATCGGATCACACGGGCCAGCCTTCACTCCCCACGTGCATCAATGAGCCTGACCCTCTCCAGTTCACCACTGTTCCTTCCTTGGACCACTTTTGATAGATTCTGACCACTGCAGACCTGGAACACCCCACAAGAGCTGCAGTTTTGAAGATGCTCTGATCCAGATCACAATTTGGACCTTCATCAAACTCGCTCAAATTCTTACAGTATGCTTGTCCATTTTTCCAGTCCATTTTTGCCATGATGAGGAGATGAACATTACAGTCTAAAATAGTGCTACCCTTATACAAAGGCAAGCAATAAATAAATAAATAAATAAATATGCCGGTGGCACATTAACACAGCAGGAGTAGCAGTAGTTACTGAAGACGAGTGAATGAATAAATTAATGAATGACATGCCATGGGCTGAAACATATAGGATTCAGAATTACCACCACTACTTATCAAAATATTCTCCCCTGCTGAAACATATCTGCAAACTCCTTAATATTCTTGGGTCTGCACTTGTGAACCACTTTCTGTAATTCACACCACAGGGTTTTCAAAAGATCTGGTGACAGAGATGGTCTTTGAAAAACACTGATTTTCTGTCCCCACAACCGTCATTTTACACAAACAATTTTTTACAAAAGCATCTTGGCAGAGGTCATTTGTTTTTTGCTCAAAATATTCTTCAGAATTCAAGATCAGCATCAATCATATGTTTGATCAGTCATGTCCGGTCCAAACTTATGACTCTAATTGATTTTGTATTTTTTATCCATGGCCTGGATTGTGCAAGAACCCAATATTTTGTGTTGAAAGCTGTTTCGGATTAACTGTGGTAAAAACAAAGTGATTTAAACTGTGCAAATCGTAACACTGGGTCATCAGCAATAAAAGAATTTCAGGATACCAACAATATTTAAAGAATATTTAGCAAATTTAGTTGCATATATTGTTTAACTTCTTTTAATAATAGTTATATTATAGTATAGCTTATCACATTATAGTACTTTTCACATTTAACTTATTGCCTATTTTCTTGAAGCCTAAAATGAAATAAATAAAAGCATGTTCTCTGAAATGAAACTATTTACTCACTAAACAAGGTAGGTACAGTGACATCTTTCTTAGCTCCTGAAAATGAAGTTAAACTAAAAGTTACTGGTGTAATAGTGTATCTAACTTATATCACAGATATCTTTAGACATCATTAGTTCTGTGACAGGACTCTGTGCAAGATGGATGAGGGAGCTTGGTTAAATATTCAGTCCTCCCGCTCAGGAAGTCTGTCTCATCTCATGGCTTTATTCAGAAAGTGTGTGAGCCATGAAACAGAGAAAATGGATAGGCTGGCCTCAATTAGTGCTTGTCTGCAGATATCATCTGTGATGACCATACACAGGAACGAGAGGGTCCACCAGCACACAACGACACATCTACAGCAGGCAAAGAGAAAGATTAAGAGTACTGTAAGACTGTCACAAACACCACCATGCAATGACTGTTACAAACACACACTTTCAGTATGTGGGATTTTCAGAAAATGATTGACGCTTGTTGTTATTATTATTCAGAAATACTTGCTTTACTGTTTATTCATTCATTCAGCCTTTAAAATAGCAAACAGCATTCTTTATTCATGCAAATCCGAGGGGATCTCATTACCAAGAATACACCAATGGCCTTCATCTGCAGCTGCCAAATACTAGTGTTTAGTGTGTCTCTACTCACAGAACTTGCAAGTCAGTGATAGAAAAATAGTAATCAGAGTTTCCTAGGGTTAAGGTTGATGGAAGTTTTTTTCTAAATTAGAAGTTGAAGATTTTTTAGAAGTTTTCTTTCCAAACGTCTGCTTTGGTAAAAGTACGAACGCAGCTGACAGATTAATCGATGATGAAGGTTTAAGATGAAGGCGTAGCTATGCTTTTTTGAAGTGTACCTACACTGGGCTTTTTCAACACATTCATCACAATCTTTTATGAAGTGCACTTTATTTGAAGGGTGCCTACTTTTGGGCCTTCATAACATGGTCATAAACCTGGCATGTACTACATACATTTTAATAGAGCTATACTGGAGGATTTATTTAAGGCTTTCTTATGAAAATTGGACGAGACTGTACATTCTGTAAAACTATACTTTGGTGAAATATAGAAAACAAAACTGATTCATATGTTTCCTAACAGAACTGTTTGCATCCGAGATGCTTTTCTGATGAGAATAGAGTGGTTATTAGAGTTACCAGAGCTCAAATATGTCTGTCTGGTCAGTCTCCTCCAAACGTCCTGTCTGCAGAATGGACACATATTAGATTTTTTCCCCCTTAGTTTGACTTTTCTCACCATTCTGGATAAACTAGAGACTGCTGTGTGTGAAATTCCCAGGAGATCAACAGTTTCTGAAATACCCAAAGCAAGCACCAACATTCAAGCCACAGTCATTAAAAACACATTTTTCCCTATTGCAATGTTTAATGTGAACACTAACTGAAGCTCTTGACGTGTATCTGCATGATTTTATGCATTGTGCTGCTGCCACGTGATTGGCTGATTGGATATTTGAGCAACAGTAGCTTGTCTGTTGGACTGGATCACACGAGCCAGCCTTCGCTCCCCATGTGCATCAGTGTTTTATCCACACAGGCTGCATAGGAGACTGGACTCCTGTAACACTCTGCTGGTAGGTCTAACTCTGAATGCAATCTGACCTCTGCAGATGCAGCTGTGTGACTTGTTTTCAATCTATCTAAGTTCTCCCACACCACCCCATTGCTGCGCTCCTCCACTGGCTTCCAGTGGCTTCCATGCATCAGATTCAAAACACTGATGCTTGCCTACAAAGCAAAGAATGGTCCAGCACCATCTTACCTCAAAGCTCTTATTTCTCCTCACACTGCACCTCACTCCCTCAGATCTTCTGGCACTGCTTGACTGGTCCCACCATCTCTCAGGGTACAAGGTAGGTACTCTTCAAGAATCTTCTCTGTTTTGGCAACTAGGTGGTGAAAGAACTTCCTCTAGACATCCGCACAGCTGACTCACTGACTGTCTTCAAATGACAGGACAAGACCTATCCCTTCCTGAAATATCTAAATTAGTGCTTACATATTTTTTCCTGTTTGTTTAAATATATTTTTATTTTACTGATAGTATCCTTAGTCTGTGTCCCAGTGAACCAGTATTGATGTACCCATTAATGGAGGCTTCAAAGAACTTTTGTATGTGGCTTTCGTGATACTTGTAACATATTAAAATAAAAATTTATGACAAAAAAAAAAAAATAGAACAATATGCAATTTCAATTATTATTTACATTTATTATTGTAATAAAATTAGTGTAATGTAAACATAAATATAAAATGCATATTGTTCTATTTCTTGTCATTACTTCATTTAACACTTTATCTAGTAATTTATATTAGTAAAAGGATAAAATAATCTAGCATTTTTAAAAATTCTTTTAAAGTGTGTAAAACTCCCAAAGCACCCCCTGCAATTTCTGAAATTTTTTTTACGAAAACAAATTACAATAGGAAAAAGGTACACAAAGCTACACAATGAGCAAACAATTTATTTAAATTGATTTTTTATGCATTAAAAAAAATGACTGTAAAACAGATTTAACTGTATAACACAAAGCTCATCATGTGGCAAAAACCACAATGTAGTAAATATAAAACCAGATTTGAAGTTTAGTAATCACTGATTTTTGTGCCAATGTAGCACTCACTGGGACTGAGATTCGCTTCCGGGTTTGAGTCAAGTTGGCACTAGTAATGTGTGTGAAGAAATTCTCTCCTCTTGCATAAGAGCTGCAGTGCCCACTTGAATCCTCCTCATGATTAGAGTCTCAAGGCACCAGGTACATGCTGCAGCATTTTTACCTCTGCGGTTATGTATGTGTTGCTAATTCTTAATTATGTATTAACATAACGGGAACAAATTCAGCACATGCTCAGGGTCACCTATGAGAAGTACTTCAGTATATACAACATGCACAGACACTCACGCTCCTCCATCACATCTCATCACGCTTTCAGCACAGAAGAGGCAGATGCAATATACTGTGGCCTTCCACCTTGTGTCACATTCAAATCGTTTCTTGTCTCTCCATCATCATAACCCCTTGAGCTCAAACAGTCTGAGCGAGGTCTAAAGAATAAGATGGAACACAAAAGATAAGGAAGAAGAAAGCGTGAAGTAAGACAGAGATTGTATGAGAGCAAGATTAAAATTCATACAGTCTAATCAGACACTAAATTTAACTGTGTCAGGCATACCCACATACTGTCGCCACTTCCACTCCTATCCCAACCCACTATCCCCCACGTCCCTATCCCGACCTGTCCACAAGTCACACACCTTCTAACACTAGCGCTCAGTCTTGGAAGGAACGTGATTTCAAAACAAACCTCATTTGTAAATCAAGCCATTTCACCACATCACACTAATCTCCTCCTTATGAAGTATTACTTTTTAAATATTTGCTATTTATATCTTTTATGCTTGAGGCTAAATCTACTAATCTGACTCCGATTTAGGAATAATAAGGCCACATTTATGCACAGAAAATGAATTATGGAGTGCTGGGTGTGAAACGGGGATACAGGTCTAAAAGCTCGATCTAAACATTCATGTATGCAACAAAGCACAAAGTGGCAAGTGCCTTCTCCACATCAGTCACCGATTATCATCAGAAAACTATGAAATTAGCACCAAAAATGATGCAGAAACAGAAAATTTCCATACTGATTACATATTTTGTTTCTTGCACTAAAATCTGGGCTTCTTGAAATCAGTGTTTCGAAAAAATTTCCATTTTGAACTTGGGCAGCTCTCAGCACTATTTTACATTTGTAACTCCAGGCCTCTCTCTCTCTCACACACACACATATGTGTGTGTGTGTGTGTGTGTGTGTGTGTGTGGGTGTGATACGATTTTATACCTTCATAGTAGTGCATGTCCTGTATGTCCTGTATGATGAAGCACAGTTTGAAATTCTGCAGCACAGTCTGTGGACTTTCTCCAGCTTGCTTAGATAGGGTTTTGAAAGTATTCTTACATACTGTATCTGAGTAAAATTCTGGCAGAAAATTTTAATCCAACCATTGGGAGTGTTGTGAAAGACCTAGAAAAGCAGAAGCTGTACTAAAGAAAAAAGAAGTGTTTGTGCCAATTTTGTTGTTTGTGCCAGTGCTGGGGCCAAATATGTACTGAATTTTATCTGTCTACTAAAACCAGGCATAAATTAGCTGCATATTAGCTTCATTTATCTAGTCGGACATTAGAATCTTTACTTAATAATCATAAAACTCAATGTAAACATTATCTCTAATGCTAAGCTTGCATCAAGTTGTGTTTTATGCCATGCCTCTTGACGTGCATGCGTAGCCCTCAGGTTATGGTTAAAGTTATGGTTTTATTCATTAAAGGCTCAAAGATTCATCGTTCATCGTCTTTCTTTTCAATATCGTGGACTAAATCAAGTGTCTCCTCCTATAACCTAGTTACTCTGCCATTAATCCATCGTAAATGTCTCTCTGATTCTTCATAAAGCATTTATAAGAGGATTATAATGAGATTAGTCACATATGATAAACCCTGTAATCTCCATTGCATTTAAAAAAAACTGCACAGTACCCTACTTAGTGACCAAACCCCACTGCGAATACCATTCAACACACTGGAATTAACATTGGCACTGAAACGTTGCAAAATCACAGATCAGAATAAACAGCTATCCTAAAAACACAGAACTCAGAAAGGAAAAAAAAACCTGACTTAATTTGTTACTAACACTGTCATGCTGTTTGGACAGGGAGAGAATGGAGCTCAGGTCCTTCAGCTGGGTGTGTGATAATGAGCACATTTGCATTCGGTCTCAGCCGGCTTGCAGATGAGCCGAGGGGCGGCTGATTAGGGCCTGCCCCTGGTTACCAAGGCGATTATCATCGTTATGGAGCAGGCAAGCCAGAAGAGGGATTTCCAAACACAGCCTCCTACAGCCTGTGTGAGTCCGGCTGGAAGAGCGCAGGCGATCTGGGACTATCACTAACAGGGGAGGCTTGGACCCTGTTCTCAGTTACACTGAAAAAATAACTTAATTTAAGGGGCAATTTTAACAAATACCAGTATTTAAATACTGTTAAAAAACCGGTATCTTTGTTTTGGGTGGAATGCATGTAGGAAAAAGCAAGACATACATATTATATTTAATTTTAGCCAGCTTAGCCAGTCTCAGTATGTTCTTACAAAAGAATATACTGAGACAATGATTATCAACAGGAGTTACTGACTGTATAGGTAACGGAGAAAATGATTACACAGGATGCAGTTAACGCCAACTGGAGCGTAAAGATGTACAGCAGCTTAAGCAAGAAGATCTCTGATAAAAGCCGTATATACTGTATAATTACAGGCATAATTTGTGCTCTGTCATCACTAAAGAATAGGCAATGATTCATTTTAAAAACACAGAACATGTATGCTGATTATTAATACACATGAAGAATAAGAGTCCAGTCCATAACTATTATACTAAATATGCTAAATAAAAGTAATTCATTGTCTGTACCGCTGATCTGATCTATCCTCGGGTCACGGGGAGCCTGTGCTTATCTGAGGCGTCATCTGGCATCAAGGCAGGATACACCCTGGACGAAGTGCCAACCCATCTCAGGGCACACACACACACTATGGGCAATTTAGAGACTCCAATCAGCCTAGAAGTATGTCTTTGGACTGTGGGAGGAAACCCACAAACTCCAAACACTCGAGCGAGACTCGAACCCAGGACGCTGGAGGTGTGAGGCGAACATGCAAAGCCACCGTGCTGCCACATAAAAGTAATTTATTATGCTAAATTATAAAAGCCTGGAGATGTCTCTCACAACCTGAGGTATATATAAAAGGTACATGGCACGAAATAACAGCAAATTGCTGTTCTTCAATAGGTGTAAAGTGAGGCAGCAAACTATGATGCTCCCGCCACCATGCTTCACAGCTAAAATAAGGTTTTGATATTGGTATTAAAAACAAACACTGACACTGGTGTCCAAAACGTTTAGCACAAATACAAAAACAAAATAAAAACATCCGCATATTCCACATTGTTTCAAGGACAATTTTCTATAAAAAGGTTAGAAAAAATGTACATGATTGGAAATTTTTTGTCCTTGCTTGTTTGTGGTTCCTGTAAAGGTTTATGGTTATGTTAAATTTGCATTTTCATGCTTTTCATGGGTGAGATATAGTACATTTGATTTTTTTTCGGATCTCTAATTGCTACCGTGAATGCAATACATCGAAATGAGTTTTTTTTTTCATTCTGCAGAGCAAATCTTTTTTAACTACAACCACCGAGAATCAGTTCTGTCTTTAATCTCTCTTCACCAACACTCAGCTGTCGCTACCATGCTGTACTGCCAAAGAAGGGAGGCCATTGTGTGCAGATACTGTCATGAATCTATGCAAAATCATGGCAGCATGGCCTAACTGCTTATGTAAGCAGGTCTTTCACTGACTAATAGACAAGTGGGATTGAAACCCGTTCCCACTGATGTGAGCTGAATATATTGACAGCTCTGGGAAAACAGACACTTGACATCATCTTGTGACTTCTGTAGAGAGAGCATACAGTGTATGGTGCTCATGGTAAAAGTGTACTGCTTACCCTTCTTAAATGAGCACACTCAGTATCCTGGGATTTCAGCTCTCAGTGCTTAGGGTAGTAGCAGTCATTGAATCATAACAGGATAAGCCATGATCGTGAATGTGAATGAGCAGATGATGTTGTCAGAGAGGGTGTGATGATGGCAAGCTGAGGGGCTGAAGAACAGACTAGCTTTAGCTTTATAAATTAAATGGAATTGCCATGCAGCTGAACAAATGCATTATTACCAGAAGTTATAATGTTGACATAAATATTTACATCTAAAATATGAATTAATTGTTTCAATTACAAGGGGAATTGATCAAGGGGAATTGATGATTTCTTGGCATCTCTTGTTCCAGGTGGTTCTTTATGCTTTATCTTTCTCCTGTTACCATAACTCAGTTGTTGTTGTTGATTTTTTTAGCTTTAGAGTGAAGAGTGACGGCAGAGACAATGTGCAGAAAAAAAAGGCTTTTGAAGACATTCCACCTTTGACTCCCCAGTGGCATAGAACAAGGAAGAGAGAGAGAGAGAGAGAGAGAGACAGAGACAGAGACAGACAGACAGAGAGAAAGAGCAAGCTGTCATGACTATGAAAGCCAGCAAGGCTCTTTCATATTCAATTCCCATAGAATTTTATCTCCTTACTTTGTAGGGATCTCCCTTCATTTCTCTTAGCTGAATGAATGATGCCAATACATGAAACATTTTCCTCACAGTCACCTATGGCATCATTTATTGGATCCGAACTCTAATGTCTCCTTTCACCTACCGATTGTGATTCATATTTTCAGTCAGATATTCAGCAAGCTCAATTATATTGATATATTTCGCATTATCAGTAAAGGACTTCCAGATGGTGATATAAATGAATGACTTTGAGTTAGAGATAATGCATAGAGATACTGAAAGCTTCTGAAAAAAAGCCTATAAACTAATTCAAATCAGCTCTAAAAAAATCAAAAGACCTACATCTCCCTCTGTTGACCGAAAGTGATAACTACAGCATATTGGATCTGAGGCTGAATGCAAATTCACCATGGATAGAGGCCTGTTTGTTGCATAATTTTTGTTGCATAAGAGACTTCTGCAGATCAGGCTTTTAAAATTCTACAAATATATTAAAAATAAAAAATTGCAATCTCTCATTTAGATATGTAATAGACTCTTATTAGATTAGATTAGATTAGATTAGATTCAACTTTATTGTCACTGCACATGTGGGTACAAGGCAACGAAATACAGTTAGCATCTAACCAGAAGTGCATTTTCGCAGTGCAAATAATTAGCATATATAATAAGTATATAACAATAAAAAATTTGCATATATAACAATATACAAAAATATATAAATAATTTGCATATATAACATTATATAAACAGTATACAGTGGGAGGTAAATGCAATGAGTAAATGCAATGAGTGCAAATGAGCAAATGATTGTAGTGGTGCAATAAAGAAGGTATTGTATACCGTGATAATTAAATATGTAAACAGTATACAGAGGAGTTATGTACAATGAGTGTAATGATTTAGATGTGTGCAATGAGGAAGATATTGTATACTATGATAAATAATTTGTACATGTAAACTGTACACAGAAAGGGTTATATACAGAAAAAGGTTATATACACTGATAATAATGTGCTCACTCAATGTGTGTGTGATCGGGTGGAGGCAGAGTTCAGCACAGAAACAGCTGTGGGGAAAAAGCTGTTCCTAAACCTGCTAGTCTTGGTCCGGAGGCTCCTATAGTGCCTCTCAGAAGGCAGGAGGGCAAAGAGTCTATTGGCAGGGTGATAAAAGTCCTTTATGATTTTGCGTGCTCTGGTGAGACAACGCTTCCTGTAAATGTCCTCGATCTTAGGAAGTGGTACTCCTACGATGTTTTCACCACCCTCTGCAGCGCTTTCCGGGCTGACACAGTGCAGTTCCCATACCAGACAGTGATACAGCTGGTCAGGATGCTCTCGATGGTGCAACGGTAGAAGTTCACCAGGATGTCTGAAGAGAGATGGTTCTTCCTCAGAGCCCTCAGGAAGAAGAGGTGCTGGTGAGCCTTCTTGACCAGACTGGAGCTGTTGGTAGTCCAGGAGAGATCCTCGGAGATGTGGATACCCAGGAATTTGAAGCTAGTGACACGGTCCACCACCTCTCCATTGAGATGAATAGGTGTGTGTGTCATCTTTCTCCTTCCTGAAGTCCACTATGAGCTCCTTGGTCTTCTTAGTGTTGAGCAGCAGGTTGTTGCCAGCACACCACGCAGCTAGACGGTCCACCTCCTCTCTATAAGCTGACTCATCGTTGTCTTTGATGAGTCCAATCACCGTGGTGTCATCTGCAAACTTGATAATTGTGTTGGAACTATGTACAGGCTTGCAGTCATAGGTGAAGAGAGAGTAGAGGAAGGGACTCAGCACACAGCCTTGTGGTACTCCGGTGCCAAGGATGAGGGTGGAAGAGCATTGGCGATCTATCAGAACACGCTGGGGCCTGTTGGTCAGAAAGTCCAGAAGCCAGATGCATAGTGATGCGTTGATGCCCAGGTCTCCAAGTTTGGTGACTAATTTGGAAGGGATGACAGTGTTAAACGCTGAACTAAAGTCCAGGAAAAGCATTCTGGCATAGGTGTCTTTATTGTCCACGTGAGAGAGGACTGAGTGCAGCGCTGTGGAAACTGCGTCCTCCATGCTCCTGTTCTGACGGTAAGCAAACTGATGAGGGTCAAGGGTGGCAGGAAGACAGGTTTTGAGGTGTGCCAGGACCAGCCGCTCAAAGCACTTAGTGATGATGGGGGTGAGCGCCACTGGGCGGTAGTCATTAAGGCAGGATGCAGTGGAGTTTTTTGGTACAGGCACAATGGAGGTGGTCTTAAGGCAGGTGGGCACAATAGCTTGGGCTAGAGACAGGTTGAATAAGTCTGTCTGTTACTGAGTAAGACAAGATTTGTGCTTCTGGATATAGGAAGCTTCTCCTGCTCATTATTACAGATCTGTTCAAGCTCAAATGAAATTACCTCTCTTTAACTGTCAGGTTTCTAAACAAATGTTCTATGTGGAGATTCAGAGCTGTCCTAAAGCCATTTCAACATTGTCAGTGTGCTTTTGGTCATTGTGCTAAACCTTTGGCCCTCCCTGACTGTGCAGTCTCAGTTTTATGCAATCTCAAAAGGGTTTTCATCATGCACTGATCTGTAATTGTTTGCATTCCTCCATGCATCAATTCAGGTGTTCCCGTTCTTACTGCTGAGAAGCAACACCATAACACAATGCTGCCACCACCATGCTTCACCATAGAGATGGGATTAGCCAGTTGATAATCAGACGTAGTGCTTGGAGTTCAGCACAGTTTACTCAATAGAAGTTTTAGTCTAACCAATCTGCCATAAATCTGCCATGAATGGTTGAGTATTTCTCAGATGATTGTCAGTCACTGTGGAGGACCTCTGAGGATCTGTTTAATTGGCCATTGGGTTCTGGGCCCTCCCTGATGAAGGGTCCGAACTTCACAATGATGGAGCTCACTGTGCTCCTGGGAACATACAAAGATTTAGAAATTGTTTTACACGCTTGCCCAAATCTATGTCTCAGCACAATTATACATACATTATACCTTATACTTAAACCTATACTTGTGTACCCTTTTAAATCATGTACAAATCAATTGATTTTGCAACATGTAGAAGTTCTAGATACATCTCAATATACTCAAAGTAAGCTATATATAGTATATTAGCTCAAATTGAAGCTCCTGGGTACGAGTTTAGTTTCAATTTGAAGCTTTAAAGTTTAGCTTCCTCAACCTATCCAAACCACACTACTAGCTACTTGGGATTACTCTAGGTGTGACTGGTGGTGAACCTGTGATGAAAATGGGGGTACAGAGGAAAAAATGATAGTGAGTCACTGTCCTCAGGGACAGGGATTATTTCAATCACACGCTGTCAAAACGCATTTCTGTGCTCATCTGTCTGACACAAATGTGCTCATCAATCCGAGACTAGTGGGAGAACAATGCCTATTACACTACGTTTCAGCAGTTCAATTAATCACAGAACTGCACATGACTGTCTTAAAAAGATATATCTCTAGAGAAGAAATTTTACCAGAATGCAGCATTTTCTGCCTATATGTTATTAATTCAAGTCAATTCAATTTATTTACCCCTTTTAACAATAGATATTGTCTGAAAGCAGCTTTACAGAAAGATAGAAACAGAAAAAAATGATAAAGCTTAAAGTTAAGTTATTATTTATCCCAAACATTTATCTCTAATGAGCAAGCCTGAGGCGGCAGTGGTGAGGGAAAACTCCCTTAGATGATATAAAGAAGAAACTTTGAAAGGAACCAGACTCAGAAGGGAACCTCATCCACATCTGGATGACACTGGACAGTAAATAATGTAAATGTTTATAATGTCCTTTCTTCAACAGTTTACAGTCACGAAGAATGCTGCAACTAAGAGGTCTTAAGGAACTAATAGGTCAGTGTAGTTTCTGGGTTCATTATAGACTTAGGCGTGATCGTCTCCAAGTGCTTCTGTCCACAGCAGTCCGCTGGGTCACAGTTTGTCTATCCCCAGCAGCAGTGAGTACCACCAAGCGACGAGACTCCAACCAGGGGTAGAGTGTCTGGATGGATCAGGCAGGTCCGGAAAGAAGAAGTTGTCACACTGGGAACTCAGAACACTGGGAGCTCGCGAGTGGGACATATAGCTCAACAGAAAAAGAAACAAAGAGAAACAAAATATGGTATGGTTGTTATCATGTGACGTTTAAAGACAGTGTAGATTATGTGTAAAGTGCAGGCAGGTACTCTGGCAAGACAAGCTATGACAGCATAACTAAAAGAGAGGCTTCCCAGGACATAAAGCATCCAATCACTTCTCAGTCAGCAAACCTGAGCGAATTGCGAGGGCAGTAACACCAAACACTCTATGCCCATGAACTTTTCAGATCTGCTCCTTAACCTGAGAAATACTATACATTGAAAGTTTACCTAAACAAATTTGTTTTCAGACTGCATTTAAACACTGAGACTGTGTCTGATTCCTGAACACTAATAGGAAGGCTGTTACATAACTGTGGGGCTTTGTAAGAAAAAAGCTTACAAAGAAAGCTTTGCCCCCTGCTGTAACACTTACTACTTGTGGTACTACCAAATAGCCTGCACCATTTGATCGAAGTAGACATGGTGGTTCATAAAAAAATCGTACTTCTGGCTGCATGTGGTCCTAGTATAAGCATTTCTGTCTTGTTAAGAGTTAAGCAGGAGGAAGTTTGCAAGCATCCACTGTCTAATGTCCTTTACACATTCTTAAATCTTAATAATCTGACTCAGCTGAAACATATAGCTGTGTGTCAGCTTCCAACAGTGGAGGCTAATACCATGTTTATGAATAATTGCACCAAGGGGGGTAGCATATATAAGGAGAAAAGCAGTGGGCCTAAAACAGAACCTTGTGGAACACTGAATATAACCTTGGTATACATGGAGTAGTCACCATTTAGATCTGATAATGATCAGTCAAATAAGACCTGAGCCAGGAGAGGGCTGTTCCTTTAACACCAACAACGTTTTCTAGCCTATTAAGGAGAATATTGTGTCGTCAATGGTGTCAAAATCTGCACTAAGATCGAGTAACACCAGTAAGAAGACACAACCCTGATCAGAGCCCAGTAACAGGTCATTTACCACTTTAACCTGTGCTATCTCTGTGCTATGATGAGGCCTAAATCCTGACTGATACATTTCATGAATGTTATTCCTATGTAGGTCTGAACATAACTGCTGTGCTACAACTTTTTCTAGGATCTTGGAGATAAAGGGGAGGTTTGATATTGGGGTTTTATAACCGCTAGTTTGAAAGATTTAATCACATAGCCACTGCTAAGGGAAGAATTTATGATTTTTAGAAGGGGTTCGGTAGCTACTGGTATTATACTGGTATTAAGACTGTTTAAGGAAACATGTAGGTAAGGAATCTAGTATGCAGGTTGATAAATATAAAGAAGAAATTAGTGAAATTAAATCAGGCTTTTGAAAAGAAGTAAAGCATTCTAAGCAATGATCAGAAATAGTAATATTATCTACAGGATTAGCTATCAAGTTGTTTGGTTTTAAATTAATTTTCTGAACTAGGTTGTACTTTTCGTGGCTACATAAGTTAGGTTAGTATAAAGAACTTCAAACATGTTGAATTTATGTTTGGGTTTTTGTGTGGTGCCTAGCTTATCGTCACAAATAACTGCCCCTCTGCCTGTTAGGTATGGCTGATGGATATAGCTATAACTGGGCGGAGAAGCTGCATTTAATGCTACACACTCGTTTGGTTTAATCCATGTTTCTGTTAAACATAGTAAACTAAACTCCTGATCAGTAATCAGATTATTAACAATAAGTGCTTTAGATGCAAGAGATCTTATATTCAACAGTCCTAGCTTCAGATCAAAGGTGCTGGCTGTGCATTCATTATGATTTAGTTTTATGCTGATCAGGTTACTAAAGACATATTAGAAATATTAGAAAATGAATATTAGAAAATATGTATGATAATCAGTGTTATTCAGCTGATTCACAGAATCTTATGCCCGATCAATGTAAATATATTAATCCATTTTCTAAACCTATCCTATGCCGCGTCATATGGAGCCTGAAGTCTATCCCAGGAGACTCTATGGCAGGGAATATGTTGAACAGGTACAATTGCACACACTCACACACTACATACGATTTAGAAATGCCACTCATACTACAACATGTCTTTGGACTGAGGAGGAAACCCCTGACACACAAGGGAGTACATGCAAGCTGAAGTCAAATTCTCAAACCATGTTAGTGTGAGGCAAATGTGATAACTGCTATGCTTCTGTTAGGAATTTAGGAGTTGCAGGTCCAAGTCTGGGGTTTGTAGCTTAGTGGTTAACATGCTTGCCTTGTATCTCCAGGGTTGGGGAAGAAGTTATGAAGAAGGAGTATTAAACTCAGCCTTTAGAGGGCGCCAGTCATACAAAGATGTGTATTTTCCTTTCCTAATACAAGATAAAAAAATTAAGCAGCTCATATTTGCATTACCTTGGCAGTCCAATTTGGCATCCATGATATAACAGATGAAGAATTAAATTATATATATATATATATATATATATATATATATATATATATATATATATATATATATATATATATATATGATGTTTATATGTGATTATGTTTAGAATTATAACAGAAATAACAGAAAATAGTTGCATACTTCTATAAGTTACAGTACAGATTTATAGTTTGAAACTCAAGCCTTTTATGTTTTTACCCAATCGGGCCTCACTACAATCAGCAATGTTCACAGCTGTTTGTGCATCAAATCCAACCCCTTTATTACGTCCTTAATCAGACTGTTTAATGTCTTTAATGCAGGAATATATAAACGATTTACAGTGATGTGTGAGGGATTTCCAAACAGCTGGAGATAATTTCCACTCTAGTGGTGAGCGAGCAGCTTAGAAAAAGTAGAAACGTAAGGAGGCAGTGTGGAGAGAAACCATGTGCTTTCCGGGAAGCAGAGCAGTATTTAGCACAGGCTGCCTTAGGCATACAGAGTAGGCTGACTGGCTGGTATTGTTTGTGCATGGACTTGTTCAAGGGTGTAGATAATGATGATGATGACCTTTTCAATTTCCTAGGGTCTAAGCTTTGTTTTTCTAACCAGATATATATTTCATACTAACAAAATGATTTAAAAAACATCAACTTTGCTGTATCCTACACCTTTCTATGAACAATATTCACACAATAAACTTTTACATTAAATGTTTAAGGTACACTATATTGTCAAAAGTTTTGGGACACCTCATACCAAGACATTTTGGACAATTTCATGCTCTCAACGTTGTGGGAACAGTTTGGGGATGACCCCTTCCTGTTCCAACATGACTGTACACCAGTGCACAAAGCAAGGTCCATAAAGACATGGAGAAACAAGTTTGGTGTGGAGGAACTTGACTGGCCTGACCATCAGCTTTGGGATGAATTAGAGCAGAGACTGCGAGCCAGGCCTTCTCGTCCAACATCAGTGCCTGACCACACAAATGAGCTTCTAGAGGAATGGTCAAAAATTTCCATAAACTCACTCCTAAACCATGTGGAAAGTCTTCCCAGAAGAGTTGTAGCTGTTATGGATGTAAAGGGTGGGCCAACTCCATATTGCATTCATGTGCATGTGAAGGCAGATGTCCCAGTTTTGACCTGGCTCACAGTCTCTGCTCTAATTCATCCCAAATGTGTTTTATCAGGTTGCGCTCAAAACTTTTGGCAATATAGTATGTTTCAAAGTTGCATTCCATTGCCACAGTGTTATTGTATTTGGTGATGTCATACAGATCCTGTACCCTAAAGTGAAGATATCTGTGAGAAAGGCAGCCAGAAGTGGTAATGATATGTATAATGGCATTTGAAAAAGCATGAATCATGTTAAGAGTGATGTAAGCCATTGTTTTAAAACACTGTGTCATCCGCTTCTTGCATATATAAAAACGATTAAAATGCAAACCAAAACTATGCATTGTGGTTATGTTTTCTATTCAACACATTAGTATTGAAGCTCGGGAAAGTTCTAGCGGTTCTTGAGCTTTTCTCATGAAACAGTCATCTCACCGGGCTGTTACTGAAAGCATCTCTGGAGATGACTATTAAAACTGTATTTAGTTTTCCATTCTGTTGCTAGTGTCTCGTGAAAAAGATGAAATTCTTTAATGAAAGCCTATCTCATCTTGGTGCAGTCCATTTGCAAGATAATAGACCCAAAGTAATGTGAAATGTTCAGCACCAGGCCAGGCAACTGCAGCCAATCCTCCCATATAATTCAATGCTTTGTAAATAATAAGTTAATGCTGATTAGTTTTAGGAACTGCTTCTCTTACCTGATCTTGGTTCACATCTTGTGGATACATGACATCAATGGTGTGTGATGTTTGAAACTAATAGTAACAACAAAGAAAAAAGCAGATTACCTAATAACAGTAATGATAATAATGACAATAAAAATAACACACATGCACACAAACCTAGTGCACACAGTACTAGCAGTAGAAACAACACACTTATGATCCATGCAATGAAATGATTATGCACTGGAGTAGTTAAAATAAAACTCTTCACTTGAATGGAAAATGGATAGTTAAGGTTAGTAAAGGACACAAAACTCTTGCAGCAACTTCCTGTTAAAGTACACGGATTAAAAAGGGATAAAAGTAAGCACACATTATTCTTTTGGATATTTATACACGAACCAGTTTAATAGAAATATCAAAAATAATCAAGACACAGAGCAAGGGGTGAAACCTATTCTGATATTCTTCACAATAAACAAAAAAAAATCTATCTTGCTGTACTGCAGTTTTTTATTACCCTGTAGTTTATAGAATCTGTATTTCTAAAAGCCTGTGTAATGTCTTGCAGATTGTACTATCATACTGAACAAACAATATTTCCTACTGTACACTATTACCCTATATTACAGAGGGGTACAGCTGAAAGCAAATACATATACTCTAAATATAGCCAGTACCTCTGACTATTTTTGACAGGCAGGGGAAATCCATTCCACCAGGAAAGAAAATCTGAAAATCCTCTTTGGACAGGAAAAGTTGAATTCTCAAGGTGATGTAAAGGAAAAATCTGCCTGACTGAACCAGATTAGTAAGGCAACTGCTTGTCCAGATCCTCAATGTTGTTGCGGTACTTCCTGAAGTTTGTATACAGCAGCTCAGTCTTGCTGACATTAGGCTCCCTGATGCTACACATGGAGGAGGAAGATGTTAGAGGAAGGAATAAACTCATACTTTAGCCAGTAAATAATCTGTAGTATTGAGGCTCTGTAAACCAGGCCAAGGTACATCCTTGTTTTTCCTTCAGACTTGCTGAGCAGGTCCAAAACTTTTTCAACCTTTTCCCTTTAGCAGGGCAGCCAACATGTTTCAAGGAAGCTCAATATGTAGAGGTTTTACAGCATCATGTAAGTTTACCGTAAGTTTTATTTTGTGTGTATATTATTAATAGTGTGTTGTGTGTGTGTGTGTGTGTGTTAACTACCAATGAATTAGTGTGAATGAATAACCTGTACATAAAATATTCACTGGCTAGTTCAGACAGGCACAGCTTGTTTTAGTTGATAAATAATGAGCAGAAAAAGGACACACTTATTTAGTATCCCCATTAAAACCTGCAAACTTTAAAAGAAAACCCCAACAAACTATATTGCCAAAAGTTTTGGGACACCCCTCCAAATCGCTGAATTCAGGTGTTATTTTTCAGAGGTTGGACTTGGCCCCTTAGTTCCAGTGAAAGGAACTCTTAATGCGTCAGCATACCAAGACATTTTTGGAAACTTTCATGCTCCCAGCTTTGTCCATAAAGGTCCATAAAGACATGGATGAGTGAGTTTTGTGTGGAAGACCTTGACAGGCCTGCCTTCAGTCTGACTGAGTCCTGACTTCAATCTGATAGAACACATTATTATCCACTGTCCAAGCGCACCATCAAATCTGTACAAAGATAAACTTTTTAACAAGGAGACATACTAAAGTGTCAATCAGTTCCAAATCTATAACAGTAAAATAACATCTTGACGCTTCAAGTTCACTATACAGACAAGTGTATGTCACCACCACTCACACCCATATGTAGGCCTTCATCAAAATGAGCACACAGAATTATCTAAAATGTCTTTGCATGCTGTAACGTTAAAGATTTCCCTTCAGTGGAACTAAGAGGCTAAGCCTAACCTGTTTTACATATCAGTGACACACAAAGTGAGTGCCAAGGTCGGAGAGGAGGAATGCAAGTTCCCTGCAGAGAGCTCTGACCTCATTGGGCACAAATGGTATACCCCACGGGTACATTTTAAAATGAACTGGAAACTTACCCAGAAGTGTCAAGAAACAGAAGCTCATATGAGTGTCTTTGGCCAGGTGTCCACATACATTTGCCCATATAATACACAAACATTTGTTCTATTTTCTATAACATTTTTTCTATGTTTACCTTTGAAATTGTTATACTTACTAGCTTAAAAAGCAATCAGGACTCTGATATGCACAGTTTATTATAGTGCATGTCAATTATTTTTTCATTTTCAGTTCTCTGTGTTAGTTCTTGATAAATGATACTTACACATTGGGCCAAGTGAGCTTGGAAGTCTTTGAATCACTGGCCTAGTGAGTCCTATGAGACCCATGACTGTGTGTACTTGAAATAGGACAGTCATTGAAAAAATGGCTTCACAATGAAGGAATTTAGGATCTGTATAAAAACACTGGAACGATTTGTTTGCTCCTTAATCGCACATCATGTTCATGCCAAAGTGCACAAGGCTCACTTGCAACTTGCTTGGCCAGTTTTAACACTGAAATACTGACATGCCCAAAGATCAAAGTCTTGTCGATGCAGGAATGGACAAAGGAAAGCCAAAAAACACAGCATATTTGGATGTTTACAGACTCTTTTAGGCACCCAGTTAATCCTTTACTATCCAAAATGGCTGAAAGGCACTGTTGACTCTTGTCTTATTCAATATACAGTCCACTCTGAAAGTATTGGAACAACAAAGCCAATTCTTTTGTTTTGCTAGAAACTGCGATTAAAATGAAAATATAGAATATATAGAAAATAGAATATGAGACAATAGAGAATAGAATTTAGCTTTTATTTCCTGATATTTACATCTAGATATGTTAAACATCAGTTTAAAAGAAAGTATAGAAATAGATAAAGTCAAAACAATGAATTAAAGTAAATCCATCCATCCATCCGTCGTCTATACCCACTTTATTCATAATTAGGGTCACAGGGATCTTCTGGAGCCTATCCCAGCACACATTGGGTGAAAGGCAATACAGCCTGGACAGGTCACCATTCCCTCACAGGGCCACACATATACAGACAACCACACACACTCACACTCTCCTATGGGCAATTTAGGATCACCAATCAACCTAACGTACATGTGTTTGGACTGTGTGAGGAAACCGGAGTACCCGGAGTAAACCCACGCAGGCACGGGGAAAACATTCAAACTCTACACAAAAAGGCCCCTACCTGTTCAGGCCCAGGATTCAAACCCAGGACCTTCTCACTGTGAGGCAACAATGCTAACCTCTAAACCACCATGCTGCCATGAACGCAACTAACTTTCTAGAATCTAGAAAAATCCTGAAATCTTGCACAAAAACTGTAATGCTTTTGAGGTGTAATGTATCACTAAGTTTCAGACCCAAGAGTGTTTTTTGGCTTCGAATGATTACTGTGGAGGGAAAAAAATAAAGGAAACTGAAAGTAAAAGAATTTCCTTTGTGGGAATGCCCATTACATTCTCCACCCTTACTGGGCCGGTATAAAGCACAGTGAGAGGCTGTCTCACTTACAGAACCGAGGACAGAACAGCAGACAACTGGCTGACAGAAGAGTAGAAGATGAGCTCAAAGATGAGCAAATCTGGCTTAATCATGATGAAGCCCCTGCAACTCCCTGCAATAAACCTTCGAAGGAAAAGTAAAGGTCAGGAAAATCTTTATTTGAGCATCTTTACAATGCTTCTGTTAAACGTAATTGTGAGTGAATAATGAAATGGTTCTGTTATTAAATACAGTTATTTTTAATTGAATATGCAATGAAATGACAGAAAACAGAGTTAATATATAACAGCAAGCATTGATGATTATTATTTGTTATTGTTTTCAAATTCTTCTCATTATGATGATGATGATGGTGATGATGATGATGATGATTATTATTATTATTATTATTATTACAAGACAGACAACCCAGATAATAATCAAAATGTCTATTCTTTATCGTCTCTAAATCCTACATTTCTGTTGCATCAAAGATGGATACCTAGGCAGAGAAACGGCATTACAATAATAATTAAAAAAAGATGTATAAAGTAATGTTTAACTCTTCTTCTCCAAAATGCAGTTTCGGATGAATCTGAGCAATACACACGACATGTAAATGATGCAATGAACGCATTTAGCTTGATAAACGAATAATTAAATCAATCGTTTCGCAACAGATCGACAGCATATACTTGACCCACTCGTTATTTCACGTAGGTCTTATTCTGAATAAAAAGGACCGTAAACAACTGTAATATACCTAACCCCAATTGCATTTTTCTTTGAAAAGGATCAGGGACAAGGAAATATGAAAGGAGAATAATGTTATAATCCAATAATCGCCTTCCTGCCGTCCTCCTGCGCGCGCGCGTGCGCACCTTTCATAATACGCATCATATTTCCTTGTCCCTGATTATTTTTCTTATATTATTTTCTAAGGAAAACAATCAGGAAATAATTTCGTCTATATATATAAATATATATAGACGAAACGTAAGCGTGACTATTCAACTTGAAATTCCTATTGTGTTAATACTCCTCAGTCTTTTGTCTCATACCGGCTCCATCCTCGTTCATGGAGTGAAGTGAAATAAATCATCATGGCTGCGCATAGCGTCAGACACAAGCAATGCCGCATTCCTACCCTTCAGTGTGTTATCCTGTATATACAAGTATTTGCTCGCTTGTTAAATCGAAAACACTGACCATAAAGTACGCAGATTGCGGAAAATAGAAAAATACATACGTCACAGTTGATGAGAAAGGACGAGCATGGATGCGTCAGCGTTTCCCCCCCCCCAGTACCAAAGAACAGATGTGTCGCGCCAATGCGTCACACCCGAAAATAAAAATAAAACATAAATTACTACTATTATTTTGATTTTTGCATTACAAAGCACAGTATTGATTATAGTGGTGTTACCGGAATTACACTGCAGTACAGCTGAAGGTTCGATCCAGAGGCTGACTGACTCATCTTCAGTAACATCGGCTCTGTTTTACACTGGACTACACAGCGCTTTACATATTAAATATTAAATAAAAAAACCTCTAGGGACCGTCTAAAAAGTGCAAACATTTTTTTAAAGACTTTATATATTGATTCGTACAAGCCTGCTCTATATAGCTTTCAGTTTTCCAAAATATTCATTGTGTGGCGTTTATTAAGCGGATGTTCCTCAGTACGAGCCTATATACAGCATGAGTGTGCAATCAGTTGTCTGCAGACTTCCAGTGCGTGTGTGTGTGTGTGCGCGCGCGCGTGTGTGTGTGATTGGGGTTGTACACGTTTGCAAACTAAAACCCCAAAAAGAAAGATAATGTGGAAAATTAGCTTTTTTCTAGATGTAATAATTTGATTTCAGTATTGCCCAAGTCATGTTACATTGAAATATTTATATTTAATATAAATGTTTAACATCATATAATATAATAATATATTTATACATATAATTATATTAACATCAGGGTCATTTAAGTAGTAAGATTATACAGTCACTCCTACTCCACCAATGGAAAAAAAAAAACGGCATAAAATACTGTTTCGACATTTCCTTCAAATTGTTGGTCAGCTATTATTTTTCAGGGGTTGGCCCCTTAGTTCCAGTGAAAGGAACTCTTAATGTCAGGAGTTGGTGCCTCTACTGGTGCAGAATCCAGACCCAAATGCAGGGATAAGATGAACAAAAAACATGTATTTTATTAATAAATGACAAAAACTACAGAGACATGGAAACACTGGGATAAACTAGGCAACTAAGTACAACATAACAAAAACAAGCAGCAAAAACCAGGAGACTAAACCACATAACAAATGACAAAGACTCAGCAAGGAAAATGTCCAGCTGTCCATGACACTTAATGCTTACCAAGACATTTTGGACAATTTCATGCTCCCAACTTTGTGGGAACAGTTTGGGGATGACTGCTTCCTGTTCCAACATGACTGCACACCAGTGCACAAATCAAGGTCCATAAAGACATGGATGAGCGAGTTGGGATGAATTAGAGTGGAGACTGTGAGCCAGACCTTCTCGTCTTACCTCACAAATCACCTTACAAATGTGCTTCTAGAGGAATGGTCAAAAAAATTTCCATAAACACACTCCTAAATCTATTGAAAAGCCTTTCCAGAAGAGTTGAAGCTGTTATAGCTGCAAAGGGCGGGCCAACTTCGTATTAAATTCATGTGCATGTAAAGGCAGACATCTCAAAACCTTTGGCAATATAGTGTAGGTAGCCTAAGCTGCATTTACACTTGCACTTTCACTTTGGAAATTTGGAAGTCAGTACATGAATTTGTGTCATTTTCAACCATGAATTTGCACTACATTGTGGGAAAACAACTTTGTGAGCTTTGAACTTGATTGATTCATCATCACATGCAGATGAGTACAAAGAAAACCAGCTTTTAAAATCAGGATACAGATCCATCTAAATGATTTGGTGTAGCTTACGCACAACTATACTAAAAGATATATATTTAAACAGAACTATACTAAAAGCTTAATATTTACACACAAATATACTAAAAGATATATATTTAAACAGAACTATACTAAAAGATAAATATTTACACAAAAATATACTAAAAGATAAATGAGACCCACTGTGTTAAAATAAAACAATAGTACATGTTTATTAAATGAACCTTTTTTTGATTTTGTAAATATATTACTCTACCTTTGCACAACTTAAAGTAATTTTTGTCATCTCATCAAGAAAACTATAAATATCAATAAACAACATATGAGTCTTTATGACTATTCTGACTTTTCTTAAAGAATATAAAAAAATAATGCATTATTAATATTATTAAGACTGGCCTCATCCAAGGTTGGATCTTTAGTGTAAATTTTGGAGTTTTATATTTAGCATACTATATTTATCTAGACTGTATAAAATATACACTGCATGCCATAAAAAGTAGGTGGATACCTGCTTATCATATGTTTTGAGTTTGGACCTTTTAATTATAGTGAAGAGAAACTGAAGCATACAAAGACATTGTAGAAAGTTCTGTGCTTTTTTCTTTGTCACAGTTTGGGGCAGAACCAAATTTTGCATGTAATGGTGAGATGTCCAGAAACCTTCAGTGTACATATCTATGCAATTAAATCCTGATATGGAAGCAACCTAATGTAGCACCACTGGCCTAAATACGAGGCCTAAATGTGATAAATTTACTAGACCCATTTTATTGCCATGGATTTTATACCAGTGTGTAATGTATAGGATATTTCATGACATTTCAGGAAACAGGATGTTGTTGCAGACTTGGATGGTTTCACACACACACACACACACACACACACATACACACACAGACACACACACACACACACACACACACACACAGTGTTTCCCTTAAGAGTCTCTTTCCTATTAAAGTCAACGTGTTCATGGGTTTTTGGGACTTCCCCCTTCACAGTGTATATGGACTGGAAGGAATTTTACACACACACACACACACACACACACACAGAATGGATCCGTTACTATGGTAACAGTACCTTGTGTTTACTGTATTCAGTTGGGTGTTATAGATTATATTAAATAGCCTAATTAATCAGCAGATTGATAATCACACAGTATTTATATAATATTTTTTGTATAGTGTTTCATTTTTAACTCTCCATTGGTTTATGGATTGTACTTTTACAGGTGAATCAGACACTCATGACAATAACTCTACCACGGGTGAACAGAAATCTGAGGAGTCCCCAGCAGAGGAGAAACACAAACCTAAGCTAAAAATTCCAGGCATATTAAAAAAAAAAAAAAAAAAGCAAAAGCAAAAGGACACTCCAGGTATACTGAATAGATTTTCATCCACTAATGATATTTTTTTTATTTAATAGCAATAATAACTATTAAAGAGCACACTTTTAGATAAAAGTCAAAAGTTAAAAACAAAAACAGCTGCATTAAAGTATTCTCACATGCTTTCAGATATCCCAGTAATCTTGGATTTCAACCAGAATCTGGCACAGAATCATTTGTCAGAAGCTAGCCAGCAACTTACAGCAGAGGAAGAGCGCCTCTTCATCCCCCAGTCATCAGATGCAGAAGTGATTTGCACTGAGGATGAGGAGAACAGATTGGAGGAGGACTTTGAAGCCTTGCTGCTTCATCTAAGGATGGCTGTCAATGATTCCTTTAAGAAGGAGAATCAGGAGAAACTGAAAAGTGCTGTACAGGTTATAGATCAGCAGGAGGAACGAGACAAGCACTGGGAGGAAGCAGCAGAAGAGAATCGTCCATGCTGGAGGCCACTAAAATGCAGAGAGATCCATGACACGTTGCTCAAGGAGTTAGTCGAGGTACGGCTGCAGCAAGCAAACAAAGAAGAGAATTGGGGAGACGATCTGTCCACCTCCTTGAAGAGAGAAGTGTGTCGGATGGGCAAGCGCATTCAAAAGGACCTGCTCCAAGTTGTCCAGGATGTGCAGCAGTGTTACACATCAGACTTTGACATTTGCAACGTGTATGCACAGCTCTACCATCAAGCGTTCTCCGCAAAACTGACCGAATACGCTCGAACAAACATAGAGATACAAGACTGCACCTATATACTATGCTGGATTCATGTTTACTATCCAAAGTAAGGGACAGGTGATAAAACATGCTCATGGACGTTCATGGTTGTAACAAAAAAGTTTAGAAAAAACTGTAAATTAATTTTTTACTAATTTTTCAGGGATATTTTAAAACACAATAAACTGGAACCACACATCAACAGTGAATCATTAGGAGCTTTGATACTTGAGGAAGATCGTAAGGCACTGGAGGAGCAGTATCTGTCACACAAAGAGGTGATGCAAAATAATAGTAATTTTTAATTCTAATAATGACGGTAATGACACGCTGACTTGAACACAATTTACTTATCGTCTCAAAGACATTTTGATAAAATCATAACAATAGCTGATAGACAAATAGTGTTGTTAATGCCTCTGTCGAAAAAACATTCTCAGTGTATTTCAGTCAATAAGAACGTAGTTGGTAACTTATAAGCATCTGGATGAAGCTCATTCATGAGGAAGTTTGATGCATTGGAGATTTAAAGAGCTTGCAAAGCTTCATCAGGAATAATGGTTTTTTGAATTAATGATATAAACCAGCTATTTTTTTAATGCTAATATTACCATTATTATCCAGTGTGTCTTACAATATATATTTTTTTGTTCCTTTCTGTCTCTTTAGCATTTGTATTTTAGTACAAAAAAGACCCTTTACATTTAAAAATGTTTTAGTTTGTCCACTGTGTTAAAATTTTAATTATTCATCTCCAAAAAGTTTAACAATATAAAGAAAACACACTGTTTTAAACAAAACATCCTGTAGACAATTAAGATTCATTGTCATCCTGTAAGTCATGATATATATGATTATCCTGTTACTAAGTAGAACATATGTGGGAATAATAGAATAAATAATAAAATGTCAACTAACAGAGGACACCAATGAATAGTTGGGGTTTCAGTATAAGAAAGTTTAAAAAGAAAGGCAAAAAAAGAGAGAAAAGATCTACGAACAGATATGAACAGATGTGTCCAGACTGTTCACATATGCAAAACAGGTGTTTATAAATGTATATAAAAAGCCTACTTACAATTATGTGTGGATGTTCTGAATTTTTATGAAATTTCAAGGTCATATTATATATCTTTTGGTAGCTGGAGGTCAGGAAATGGTTGTCCAATGCTCATAAAAAAGAGGAGGAAATTTGGCAGACGTGTAACAAACCTGAGCTCATTGATGGGTGCTACTTCTCCAACCTTGCTTTGGATGTTATACCGGTAAGTGCAATATTGGGTTTTTGTTCGTTACCCACCTGGCCACATGTCTAAACCATTTTTGTGTTGCACTGCATTATGATACACTATATTGGCAAAAGTTTTGGGACACCCCTGAAAGTCTTGAATTCAGCTGCTGTTTTTCAGGGGTTGGGCTTGGCCCCTTAGGTCCATAAAGACATGGGTGAGGTCAGTCGAGTTCCTCAATACCAAACTCGCTCATCCATGTCTTTATGGATCTTGCTTTGCGCACTGGTACACAGTCATGTTGGAACAGGAAGAGGTCATCCCCAAACCTTGAAATTGTCCAAAATGTCTTGGTATGCTGAAGCATTAAGAGATCCTTTCATTGGAACAAAGGGGCCGAGCCCAACGCCTGAAAACCAACATCCTGAATTCAATGATATGGAGGGGTGTCCCGAAATGTTTTGGCAATATAGTGTATCTTGTGAAAATATCTTGAATACAGGAAACAGTATATAATATTTTATTTATTGTAGAACTATTTTATTAGACAGTTATATTACATATATTAGAAGTATATGAAATAAGCTAAATTACCTGTCAGAGGTTGAAATGAGTAAAATATATACTGTATATGTTTAATATGCTTTGATTTGTTTTAAAAAAAGAAATAGAAGCATATTGGATAAAATCTCATTTTTTTTGCAGCATCTTCTTGTCTAAACCATGTCATAAATAAATCATCCACTTGTTTACAGATTATTAATGGATCCGTGAAAGAAACCGTGGATATTCTGGGTAACACGGATAATGCTCAAAGAATTCTGATTCAGCTGGAAAGCTTCCTATTGAGGTACACAAAATAATCTTGTCACATTGAAGTGCTGTGTTTGCAACTCTATTTTTAGAGTCTGTATAAAGCCCACTGCTGGGTCCTTGAGCAAGGCACTTAACCTTCAGCTGGTCAGTTGTGCTGGAAAAAAAAATAGATGAATGTTGGTCACTTTGCTCAAATAACTGTAGATTTAAATGTGAAACAATATGTTACTGTAACATGAATGCCCCAATCCTAGTCTATGCATTTTGTCACAGTGTGGAAGCTTAGATGAATGCAGTTATACAATTCCAAAAACATTCAAGGTGAAGGTCAAAAACAGGCTTCGGGTTTGGGCAATTATCAAACAGGATGTTGAAGGAAAAAAGACGGAGAGAGATAAAAAGGCAAAGGAGTGTAGAGTATTGAAAGGGCTTGGTGAGGTCCCACAGGGCTTGGTGAGGTCAGAGTAGACACTGCTGAGCCTGTACTTCACAAATTTTACTTTGAAAGCATATCTCTCATTATGACTGAGTGTGTGGGTGTATAATTGGCAACAAGGATGTGTGTGTGTGTATGTGTGTGTGTCCTTAGAGACTGTGTGGAGCTGAGGATAATAGTTAGTGGTGACCGTGTTTGTAGGCTGTGGTGTGCTCTTGGGAACTGGACCAAAGTCAGGGTTGACCAAACACAGTTAATTATTTGGAAGTTTATCAAAATATATAGATATTTTTTTTTACTGTTTAGCAATCCAGTTTACCAGCCAGCTTTTGCTGTTTGCAGTTCAATAGCTAACCACTGACCCTTTCTGTACAGCAAGTAAACAAATCTCTCTTCTCCCTAACAAATGAGATATATATTTACAAAATCCAACAATGATTAAGTTTATCATCATGAGAACAGGAAGTTTATAAAGAAAAGGAAATTAAATGGATATCAGTGACTCAGAAGTATCAAACTACTGTATATCTACTGCAACTATTTTAACTAGAGCCTGGACTTTCAAATGGTATGTGATGTATGGGACTTAAAAATAAATAAATAAATAAATAACTAAATAAATAAAATATTGTTTCTCTTGACAGCTATAAGAAATCCTTAGCTGATCTTTTCAAAGCAAAGCACACCAGTCTCTCGGAAATACTGAAAGCCAGTCTGGTTACCATCAAGCAGTTACGGTGAGATTCTGACACAGAATAATAATACACATTAAGGCTAATGTAAATACAGTAAGCATGGACAGTTTTAACCTTGCTTTACAGTCTTTATTATTTACACAGGCATGTGCAAAATCAGTACAGAATGAATTTTGTAATGTAATGTAATGACTGAATGAACAGACATCAAGACACTTGCAAAAAATATTGGAACATCACAGCTGTTGTTCTGTGGTAACACCAAGTGACTGTGTATCTGCAGGGAGTATATCGAGAAACAAGAAAATCTCTCAGATGAACTGAAAGGATCCTTGCTGTCCATTGTCTCCGAGATGAGAAACTCCTGTCACAGTTATTTACTCAGTCCCATACACAAGAAGCTCAAGGTATCTACAACGAACTCATCCACACTAGCATATCAGTGGATCTTATTCATTAAAGTTTAATGCACTCACTGTAAAATGAGCGCATGGATATTCCACCAAAATCAGCTTCAAGTGGAAAATATCTTAAATACGGTAAAATATAGTAAATAATACGTCTATTAGTTTCTCAATTCGGTAGAATTTTTTTCAGGACCATAATATACTGTATATATATATATATATATATATATATATATATATATATATAATATGATGTAGATAATTTTTTTTAGAAATTTCTCAGTATTAAGGGATCACACAGTCTGCTAAACACGTGTTACAGATGACATAAAATGTAGGAGGAGATTAAATTCAGATGTATTTGAAGTTCATCCAGTGATTTATGAAGCAGCCAAAAAAACAAAAAAGGTGCCAGAAATCATGAAAAAGACAAATTCTCAGTAGATGACTTAGGTATTTGAACCCCGGTTATTTTCCCACAGGAACAGTATAAAAAGCTGTGGACTCCAGCCTGGTTTTCCGAAAGTCAAACGATTGTTGGAGACCTGCTAAGCATTCTGGAGGAAGAGATCCAGGATTTCTCAGACATACAGTCTGGATGCATGAGGGTCAGTCAGAAACTCTATTAACAAGATCTTATAATTCAGTACAGCATGACAAAAATGATAAAAATGATTAAAGTGGTGGTAAACATGTTGTAGCCCATAGTGTTGAAATCTGCATGTGTGTGTGTGTGTGTGTGGGTGTGGATGGGTGTGGGTGTGGGTGTGTAGGAGCTGTTGAATCAGCTGCATTCTGAAGTGATGACAGAATACGTGAGGAGGATGTTTAAGGGGAAACTGAAACTAAAAGACAAGGATGACCAGGAGGCAGCTGCAAACTTTCTATGTGAGGACAGTGTGAGAATAAACTCACAGTTCATAAAAATCGTGAGTATGCAATATACAACATATACTATATGCTATATACCATACATGTAGAAGGAAAAAGGCTGACCGTCTAAGATTTTTTTAAAATTAGACTGACCATTTTCGTGACCCACATTCAAAATCTGTGCAATTTTATTCTGGTCCCAGTGAGAGTAAAACTATACACACAGTCCTTTTAAATCTGCCAGATAATATGAGGACGCAAGAGCAAGCAAGGCAGATTAAATGAGAAGATAAACATTTACAAAAAGTCAAGGTCAAAAAAACAAGCATTCAACAACCAATAGCAATGAGACTAGGCACACACACACACACACACTTCCTGCATGCCGCATTTAATCACTCACATAACCAAGTATGTCTTTTTTTCCACTGGGGTCTGAAACTGTATTCCAGATGTTGAAAGCGAAAGGACTATAGGGTTTATGGATGTTTCCCACAGAGCGCACGGCATCACTGGGTGTTTGTGCTGAAAAGAATTTTACACATGACATGTGTAACCACTTTTCTTATTAGCTACATTAATTTCATGCCATCAGACTGTTTAGCCCCCTAAGCGCTAATTCATAATTCACTTATTCCTCTGAAAGCATATTGTCCAGTTTAAAGGAGTACATTCTAGAGAATTAGAATGTTCACAGATTCTGGTCATGAAATATTTTGTGATGTTTTTGCCCAAACAGAAAGCACAAGCAAATAAAACACATGCACTCCCATGCATTCATAAACACACAAGTTCCCAGCGTCCCTCATCTTTAAGCCCGCCCTTAACCGCAAACATAAATAAAGCCAAGCTATCTTCCCCTCAGTCTGTTTTCTCAACCCCCAGTGTTACACCAAAAGTGAAACAGAAAATGTCTGGGGATTTTCCCCCAATCTAACTGGAGACTGGGTGTTAGTTTGTGCATCTCTCGATAATAAAAGACACATACAGAAAAAAACATTATTTTTAAATTTTTGTTAAAGATCGTTGTGTCTGATAGCTGTTGTGCTTAGCTGTAGATGATAACGGTGTCATTGGAAATGGCATTTATTTTGCATTTATCAAATATTAACCACCCCCTATAGCATTTTATCCATACAACAAAACAACCCCCCAAACTCAATACCTCAAAATACGTTTGGTGTCTGAATTCGCTTCTATTTTTTTTCAGACATTTCTGCTAACAAGCACAAGAATCTTATTGTCACTGTACACATAGCAAGCTCACACATCCTTTAGAAGACACTATTCAGCACAGTGACACTGTTTGTTAAGAACAAAAGAGCAAAATATGCCTGTATTGAAAAACAAACACACATGAATATGTAAAACTTCAGCATACAAATCAAACTGAACTGTTTCCCCTCCAGCCAGTTGTGCCTTTTCATACAGCAGCCACCAGTCAGGAAGGGTGAGGGCAAACATGTGAGACACGTGCAGCTGGCTGACTTCATTTTTCCAAACTGCTGCTCATGGCAATGCACTCAGAGGAACGCGCTGCTGGCTCTCTTAGACACACACACAGGCACACACACACACACACACACACAGAGTCTGGGTTTAATACAGCTGTTTCTCACTGCTATGCGAAGCAGCTTTTGTCTTTATAGAGAAGATCATATAGTGTCAGAAACCACACTTATAACTTAACATTACTTAACACCACATAGATTGAAGGTTTGTTAGTCTACACTTCCTTTTAAACATCTTACATCTTTGTGAATAAATGTCAGCCTTGCAATTACAAACATGCCTTCGATGTCTTTTGTAGTGAAATGTATAGCCAGACAAAAGCACTGCACATGCTTGAGGATGACATTTAGCAAAATGTCCTGGAAACTATTCAATCAGTAATACACAAATAGATGATAATCTGAATACATTACCGCTCTTTTCCCACAGGGATCTGAAGAGAAATGGCTTTCCAGCATTTTACCCAAAATGTCAGAAGTGGTAAGGCTGCAGGACCCAGGAGCACTTCAGCTTGAGATAATTATGCTGGCAAGAACCTACTCTGACATCAGGTGAGTGTGCACAGTGCTCAATGGCGGCTTAATGGTTAAAACGATGGACTACTGATGGGATAGTTGTCAGACTGGATGGATGTCAAGCTGCCATTGTTGAGCCATTAACCTTCAACAGCTTAGTTGTATAAATGGGGTAAAAGTACCTTGCTCTGGATCAACTAAATGTCCTAAACATAAAATGTAATTGCTCACAATTAAGTTGATACCATGGGACATAAATCCTAACCAGTGTTATATGAAGTAAACAACATTCATATACACTGATCAGGCATAACATTATGAGCACTGAGAGGTGAAGTGAATAACACTGATTACACTATATTGCCAAAAGTATTCGCTCACCCATCCAAATAATCAGAATCAGGTGTTCCAATCACTTCCATGGCCACAGGTGTATAAAATCAAGCACCTAGGCATGCAGACTGTTTTTACAAACATTTGTGAAAGAATGGGTCGCTCTCAGGAGCTCAGTGAATTCCAGCGTGGAACTGTGATAGGATGCCACCTGTGCAACAAATCCAGTCGTGAAATTTCCTCGCTCCTAAATATTCCACAGTCAACTGTCAGCTGTATTATAAGAACGTGGAAGTGTTTGGGAACGACAGCAACTCAGCCACGAAGTGGTAGGCCACGTAAACTGACGGAGCGGGGTCAGCGGATGCTGAGGCGCATAGTGCGAAGAGGTCGCCAACTTTCTGCAGAGTCAATCGCTACAGACCTCCAAACTTCATGTGGCCTTCAGATTAGATCAAGAACAGTGCGCAGAGAGCTTCATGGAATGTTTCCATGGCCGAGCAGCTGCATCCAAGCCATACATCACCAAGTGCAATGCAAAACGTCGGATGCAGTGGTGTAAAGCACATCACCACTGGACTCTAGAGCAGTGGAGACGCGTTCTCTGGAGTGACGAATCGCGCTTCTCCATCTGGCAATCTGATGGACGAGTCTGGGTTTGGCGGTTGCCAGGAGAACGGTACTTGTCTGACTGCATTGTGCCAAGTGTAAAGTTTGGTGGAGGGGGGATTATGGTGTGGGGTTGTTTTTCAGGAGCTGGGCTCGGCCCCTTAGTTCCAGTGAAAGGAACTCTGAATGCTTCAGCATACCAAGACATTTTGGACAATTCCATGCTCCCAACTTTGTGGGAACAGTTTGGAGCTGGCCCCTTCCTCTTCCAACATGACTGTGCACCAGTGACCAAAGCAAGGTCCATAAAGACATGGATGACAGAGTCTGGTGTGGATGAACTAGACTGGCCTGCACAGAGTCCTGACCTCAACCCGATAGAACACCTTTGGGATGAATTAGAGCGGAGACTGAGAGCCAGGCCTTCTCGTCCAACATCAGTGTGTGACCTCACAAATGCGCTTCTGGAAGAATGGTCAAAAATTCCCATAAACACACTCCTAAACCTTGTGGACAGCCTTCCCAGAAGAGTTGAAGCTGTTATAGCTGCAAAGGGTGGACCGACGTCATATTGAACCCTATGGATTAGGAATGGGATGTCACTTAAGTTCATATGCGAGTCAAGGCAGGTGAGCGAATACTTTTGGCAATATAGTGTATCTCCTCATCAGGGCACCTGTTAGTGGGTGGGATATATTAGGCAGCAAGTGAACATTTTGTCCTCAAAGTTGATGTGTTAGAAGCAGGAAAAATGGACAAGCATAAGGATTTGAGTGAGTTTCATGAGGGTCAAATTGTGATGGCTAGACGACTGGATCAGAGCATCTCCAAAACTGCAGCTCTTGTGGGGTGTTCCCGGTCTGCAGTGGTCAGTATCTATCAAAAGTATCCTTTAGGTCCTGTAAGTCATTTAAGTCCTGTAAGTATATTTTGGCCCCATGGAGACCCCACCTCACAACTTACAGGACTTAAAGGATCTGCTGCTAACATCTTGGTGCCAGATACCACAGCCCACCTTCAGGGATCTCCTGGAGTCCATGCCTCGACAGGTCAGGGCTGTTTTGGCAGTAAAATGGAACCAACACAATGTTAGGCAGGCGGTTATAATATTATGCCTGATTGTTGTATGTGTGGAGGTAAAAAAATGCCCTTAATGGTTTTCTTCCTGGATCTCTGGTTTCCTTTGACTGTCTAAAAACATACCAGTAGGCTATGCCAATTTACGTCTAGGTGTAGATGTCATGCAGCATCAAAACAATAGCTACAGGTTATCTGACAGATTTTTCTCTTCACGCTTTTTATTATATTCTATTATTTTAGTACAAATGTTATAACTTAAAATGACAGCAGTCATCTTTTTCAGGGGCTGTCACAGTTAAGACAAATACTATATATATATATTTTTTTAGCTAGTATCTGCCTTACACATTCAGTTTATTTTTAAAATAATAATATGCTAGCAGGTCAGAGTTACATTTTGTACATTTCGGACACGAAAACCATGTAAAGGCCATGTTTAAAAAAAGATTTCAAAAACATACAATGTGAAATTTACAGGCCACATCCAAACATCCTGTGTTATTTCCTAAAAAAGCAATCAGATCAAATCAGTTCAACCTAAATGTTTTGTCTTAGCACATATTTTGTGTTGAAAACATGGGCGTAACTTCGTTCTGAAAATAGCTTGGTCTTACAGTTAAAAATAATAATAAAATAAGATAAAAAATTAAACAGATTACACTTCCGGAAGCAAAAGACTGATGTTTTCACTTTAATTACCGTGTGAATTTACACTAAGAATAAATAACAGATGCTTTGGAAGCCTTTTAAAAAATCTTCATCTAATTTGTGCCTTTAGTGAAATCGGTTAGTCTGAAAAAGTAAATAAACCAACCAGATTCCATACGCTGGGTGATTATTAAAAAGACAATGATTTCCAGTATAAGCCTCACAATTTAGATTTACATACAATATATGCATTGATATAATGTTTGTAAGCTTCTATAAATAATCACGAAGTGTAACTCAAACATCTGCTGGTCCTACATGTCTGTTTCCCAGATATTTATAAATTTATCCATAGGAGATACATTTGATTAGAAATGCCACCATAAGAAACTAACAAGAACGGGGCTGAACTGACATTTTTAACCCAGCATATCAGATCTATTATAATATGTAAGGAATATAATAATCTGTAATCTGCTCTATAATGTATAATAATCAGTGATGTATCTATGGCCGGAACGTAGGTGGGACAACATATTGTATGTTTTAACATCTTTCATAATAACTTCATAATTCACTCTTAGCTGTGACTCACATGCCTAAAATATTATATATCTAAAATAATATTAAACAGAAAGTCCTGTGTTATTTATTTTTATAGCTTATTTGTCCATGTATAAAACTGTACTGCATTCATTCCACTTGCTTTTTAAACTATTCGAAATTATTTTCATCAGGATTCATTCAACTTATTTCAGAGAAGAGAATCTTTCCAGTTATACATTTCAAGAAACTACAGTGACGTTAGAAGAGCATGAGAAATGCTTTAAATCGAAACCTTGCAACTCTTTTAGCATTACTGTGCATGAATATGAGACTTTATATTGCTTATAGAGAAATGATCCACATTAACAACACTTCCTATGGTTTGTGTTAACAGTGAATACCAAGTCATTGCACTCCTGGACCTGAAGGCAAACCTCTCCAAAGCAGATGTGCGTAGCATCAAAAAGAGCCTGACTGAAAACAGGGAAACAGGGGATGTTGAGCCTACAACAGCTTTCTTCAGTAACGTTTGTGTAAAAAGGAAGTTAATGCCTGTGTTTTAATTAATGAGGAGTTCAAATCAGTGTTAGTGCAAATTATCATCTATTAGCCCTGCTACAGTATAGGCAATGATAGCCTTACTAACCTTTTTGTGCAAGAGACAATTTTTTAAAAATGTGAAACATGAGAATGTAGTCATAAAACATTTCATGTCTGCTGTTGTATATAACTTTTCCATTTTTCAGTCATGTTCATGTCTATAATTATATTTTAGTTGAATTTACATGCCTGTATATAAGTATGCCATGTTGCATATTTTGTTCTTAATGTTGGGTCTGCATTAAGATCACCAGTGTATTAATAATAATTCTCTTTTTTTTGTACCTTATCCGCAGTGTATGTGATATCAATCAATCTACTACAACTATAGTCAAAGCTGAGTAGGCTTGTGAGGCTTAGCAAAGTGATAAATCATGAGATTTTCTCGCCAAGAAGCAGTTGCTTTTCCATTACAGCATACACCTGAGAGCGCCAAAAAAAATTTTATTAATTAAAAAAGAAATTAATTGTAAGCTATCTTTTTGCGAGCATCAATCAGTGGGGTTAAGCATTTAATGCTGGAGGCATATCAGTAATATACTATTATCCTGTTCAAACCTGCTGAGAATGCTCTCCTGTAAATAGGTGTGAATGAGTATGGAAATAATGTAAGTCATACATATTCATTACTGATGTAGAGCTTTTAATGTATTGTGCAATAAATAAATAATACTTCTTATTTCTTGAGTTGTATGTCTTATTTAAACAGAAAATATAAAGAGCTAAGAAAGAATATATTATTATTATTATTATTATTATTATTATTATTATTATTATTATTATTATAGTCTATACATCTTACATCTAGACTAATGTATTAGGTATTAAATGGTCATGATTAATGTGTGGTAGGAAAAAATATTAGTGATGTTCTCTCTTGTCATTGATTATTTATGGTTCCTTCACCATGTTAATTTAGTGGGAAAATGTAGTAGAGGGAGTTTCACATTTTTCACGGTGGGTGAGCTGGCTACATTAAACTGTCCCTAGGCGTAAGTGTGTGTGTGTGTGTGTGTGTGTTCATGTGGTGAGGTGTACTTCAGGATAGACTCTGGATCCACAGAGAGGTGCAGAGCAGTCTAATGCAGTTAGTAAAGCTGAAACAGAATAAACATAAATTAGATTAGCACAAAGCTGGTTTCCTAATCTAATCACAGTAGCAGAGACTGATAGCTTAAATTGCTGATGCCTTCTTATTTCTCCTTTCTTTCTCCTTACCTATTGTAGTATACTTATTACTTCTTTTGTCCTTTTTGGTACCATAATCCTCACTGTGTGTGATATCTATCAATCTACCACAACTTTAAAGACCTCTTCAGTCAAAGCTGAGTGAGCTTGTGAGGCTTAGCAAAGTGAAAAATCATGAGATTTCTTGAACAGCAGCAGTTGTTCTTCTTATACAGCAGATACTAGTACACTTGAGAGAAAAAAAACAGAAATGGTGGATTGTAAGCTATCTTCTTACAAGCGTCAATAAATGCGGTTAAGCAAATAGATTGCAGTGAAGAAGAAGGAAAAAGCGAGGAAAGAGGCGATTCAGTGCCTTCTTTTTTATTTCTTTCTTTCTCCATTAAATCCCAACTATTGTGCAACTAACTGTGGAATCTGTCCTATGGCCCTGCCTGACTGAAACTGATGGTTGGCTCTGTGAAGAGAAAACTAGCCAAGAAGCAGAAAAACAGAATAAACCACAGTGACATTTTTTCCCCACATTTTTGCAATAGTCGGGATGGAATGTACATTGTTTCATGAGCAACTTGGCATGCAGAGCTGAATAAAACCACCAATTCCAAGCCACCACATGTTTCTGACTAGTGAGAGAGATTCTTCTGCTTAAATTTCTGTGCAGCTCTGAGAGTTTGTTTTGCTATAGTTATTGCTGCTGATCATCCTTGACCTGGTCATTTGGAGTGGACAGCGGACTTCAAGAAGAGGAGGAATGGGGTTTAGATATAATTAGCATCCTTATAAATACAATTGTGGTAATGTTTCATGTACAAGTTTTCTCCTTTTTTCATCACTGTGTGTGATATCTATGAATCTTCCACAGCTTTAGTGATGTCACCTCAGGCAGTCAAAGCTGAGTGAGGCTTAGCATAGTGAGAAATCACGAGATTTTTTGGAAAGCAGCAATTGCGCTTATAATGCAGCAGATACTAGTACACTTGAGAGAGAGAGAAAAAAAGGAAATGATGGCTTGTAAGCTTCTTACAAGCATCAATAAATGCGGCTAAGCAAATAGACTGTGGTGAAGAAGAAAAGTGAAAAGAAAAAGCCGGAGACGATTCGAACCAGTGATTTATACAAGTGAAACTGAAACTTTTTTTTTTTTTTGCTTCCCATGACGTCAGTGATGCCAGTGAAAGACCACTGCTCAGCATCCACACACAACCACACCCAGCCTGAGGAACACGAGGTAAGCAAAGCTTTTTTAACCATCACGTCTATGTAGTTCACGGAGTGGAAAGATTTGTTGTATAATAGTAAGGTTTGTTATGTGATACTGCCAGTTTTTGCACACAGATGAGAATGTTTTAGTTAAAGCTGTATTTCTACATGGTGTCTTGTTCGAGCATAAATGTCTTAATGCACTAATGGATTTATTTGTTAGGCTGATTTGCTTTCTTCAGCTCCTGCAGTGCGAAATACATTGTCAGGTTGTGTGCTATAGTATGTGTGTTTTTTTTCCCGATATATTCTTATCCAGTCTTGGTGAATGAGATACCAGGGCTGCACATTTGTTCCATAAGATTTGTCCTATGAAGCTTGCATAATTTAGATGCTTACAGGTTGATATATGGAGAAGAAAAACAGGATTAATCCGGTCATAATACACAAATCTAATTGACTGGAATGAAAATTACAAACTGGTCAGACAAAAAGCTGAGGTTAGTGATTAGATTTCGGACTATAAAGAACGGAGTCTAAATTTCAAGCATGAGTTTGGCAAAAGCTTTGCAGCTCAAGCATCAGTGTTATGCAAGAGAGTGAGCATTACAAAATATGATCTCTACCTTTTTGTTGCTTACGAACCAGAAAGAGGAAATGTCCCTGGGGTCCAGGGAGCATAGCTGGGGGGTCTGTGGGGCAGACAGGTGGTGTCTTCTGATACATATGGGACCCAGACACAAGGGGAAGTGTTGTTTTTGTTTGTTTACAAATCCTGTTAAAGTGGGGAAAAAATGAATTCAAATGCAAGGCCAAAGGTGTCCAAACACACTGTATACAATATGGGTAAAGGGGAAATCCAGAGAGTAATCCAAATAACAGAGCAAAGCTTTAATAAATCATTAAACTTCATGATGTGATCATTTACTTGGACTGAAGATAAACAACCTGTTACTGCCTGACAGAGTTCACGCTAGTTTTCATGGGAACATGACCTCTGCTGGTGGTGAAGGGGAAATGTATTGAATCCGTTTCACGCCTTGATTAAATTAAAGGGGCTCTTTAGAGAATAATTGTGAAACTGAATTAGATAAGGACCAGAAACAGGCTGGTGAAGCTAGAAACAAGAAACAGAATAAGCTGAACACAGAGGACTAGCAGGAACATATGATTAAGAAAACAAGGCTTTAGACTTTCATTGAACAATCATACCGCATCTTCCGACCAGCCCTCTTTAATCAGCTTAATCAGTTCCTTATTTTGCCATTTTTTCCTTTTTCGCCCACTTTCTAAGCAATTCTAATTCAGTTTGGAAATTCTCTCTGCAACAGCAGCATCTGAACATGATAATCTATTTAGAAACTTTTTTATAAAGCAACTAATAGCTTATATAATGACAGTTTTTATAGTATCTTCCCCAGCAGGACAGTTACATGCTGTCTTCCATATATATGATGTTGAAAATCGTATCCTCCTCATTAGTATTTCTCACACTTTTTACTTACTAGAACACACATTCATTTGTCATGACTTCATGTTTACTACCCAACCCACTTGTTTAATTGGCAGGCTTACAATAGCGAAGGTCTACAATATAAACAGAGTAAGGTACAAGCTAAATGTGTGAATGGACATGCTGGATAATATCCAATGCTTAAGAAAACACCGAAAAAATGTTAAGAGAAGCACAATCATGGCTTTTCGTTAGGAAAAATAAAACTGACTGTGGAGGGAAAGCTTGAAACTAATTCTGGGAAGTGCTATGAGGATGTATCTGACAGAGGGGAATTCATAGGGATGGAGGTCAAGAGTAGGAAATTCTCTTTGGCACCAGACACAAAATTGAAGGTCAGAGCTCTATACCAGATGTAAAATAAGTCAGAAGCCACTTGATTTTCTTCAGTAGTAAAAACAATCAGACTCTTAGTGGCTTCAGTTGTATACTAATGTATAAACAAGCCCTGATAACCCATATTTCTAAAGGGTCTTCTAAACAAACTGCTAAAGTAGAAACAATAAAATGTTTAGCACATCTGAAGATTTTTAGCACAGATTTGCTTTAAAATTTATGGTTTTACCTTTAACGTTTTTTTGTGAGTTTTATGGTTTTATCACGTTATTTACACCAGTGTTTGGGCCTTCACCAAACTGTTGCCAGATAACCACCAGAGTTTTTAATACCTGGATACCTTTGTGTGCAAACCCACACACAAAACCTTATTAGAAAGTCACATAGTGAGCATATAAAAGGCTATAAATTACTCTCATCTGTTCTGTGATACTTCTCAGATATGACCACAACACTCCACTGGAAAGGGAGATATTACAGCATTTGAAAAATGTATATGGTGATGCCCAGCTAACAGTGGCATAGATTTCCTTGAGTGGTACACTCCTACCTCTAAAGAGTAGATGCTCCTTGCAGAAGGGCCTGGTGTCTGGCCTGCCTGTAAACTGAGGTTTTTACATTTACCACTCAATAGGGCCAACAATTGTTTAAGCAGGCTTGATTTCCCGATTCACTATAACAGCAAGAGAAAGGAACCTCTTAATGGAATGCAAAAATAGGTTCTTCTTAATGACATGCTTTATGGCCCATTTGTTCTCCCATATAGACTCTCCCCTATTGACTGTTTACTAATGCATGCAGGGTTTGCTTACTTTTCTAAAGTATAAATCTGCCCTGGCACCTCTCCCAGTTTTCTTGTGTGATTGTTAGCAGGATGGTGATTAATTAATTTTATAACTAATTAATTTCAGTTCATTTTCTTGTATGTGCTAAGTACTGAAGGATGTAAGGGACTCTAAAACAAGGATGAATTTCCAGAGAGGTTCTTGTGGAAACGTTAGTAATTTAGGCAGCAGACAATGTTCTGGCCCGTAAGATGAAATACACATCACTGCAAAACAGTTTCTGCTTGAGGAGAATAAAGGCGCAGATAGCCTTTGACAAGGCTTGTTATAGTAAAATACTGTCAGCATATGACTTTGTGGTGAGGGTTTGGCCTGTGTGTGCAGGTGCCCAAGAAGTTAAAACACCACCCTTGTTATAATGATATGCAGCAGGATTAAAAAGTCAGACTCTAGTACTAAAAAATTTTTATCCATGGATGTGTAAACCTTTGTAATTCGGTGACAGACCTCCAAATCCAAGGGGCCACATGCATAATTTATGATTTTTAAACTAATAAGCATAACTCATGTAGATTTAATTCAGACAAATACACAGTCTCTTATTGGCAGATGTACATAGGTGTTAATAACCACACTGTAAAAAAAAATCCTAATTTTACAGAAAATAACTTTATTTTAATATTTTTACAATAGTTTCCTGTTATTTAAAATTATATTTAAAAACCAGTAAAATGACCAATAATATCTTTAAATTAACAAATTGACTGCAATTTTAAGGATTATACCATTCATGAAAAATTACAGTAATTCTCTTTTTTTTTTTTTTTTTTACAAAAAATACTGTATTATTTTAACTGTATTTTTTCTGTTATCTTAAATTACATAGCAATTTATGTAAAATTACAATAATAAATTGTAATTAAACAGGTAGCTTATTATATTAAATGTTTATGCCCATAATAACATTTTAACATTTCCCACCTTCATTTTACAGTAAAACTCATTTGTATGTGTATGTGTTGTATGTGTATTTCTACATTCAAACTCTGTAATTCTAAAAAGAAATTTAGTTAACTTTTGTCATTACACCAATGCATGTTTTTTTAAAGTTTTAAAACTTAAAGTTTTTTTAAAATATATGTAGGCCAAAATGTTTGACGTTCAATTGACATCAAATCAATGTCATGTTTTAGATGTGAAATTGATGTCATATTGACATCACATTGACATCAAAAATTCAGCTGTTTAGCACTTTTTCTTATAAGGCATTTGGCATCTGAAGCTGGTTTTGTAATGTCAAAAGAGTAATGTTAATTTTGGGATCATTTTAATTTCGGTTTTTAAGGTTTGGTCTCACAGGCAGCATGGTGGCTTAGTGGTTAGCACTGTTTCCTCACAGCAAGAAGGTCCTGGGTTTGAATCCTGGGTTTGACATGTATGTTAGGTTGGTTGGTAATTCTAACTTGGAATACTCACATAGAAGTAAGTGTGTGGTTGTCTGTCTATATGTGTGACCCTGTGATGGACTGGCAGGGTGGGATAGGCTCTAGCAGACCCCTGTGACCCTAGTTAGGAATAAAGCTGGTATAGAAAATGGATCTGTTCAGACTAAGAAAGTGTCCAGTATCAGTGGCCTGATAAATAAAATATTTCTTACTTTTGTGTCATTATTTTGGCATTCACAATAAGACCTCAATATGTTGACGTCAATTTGATTTGCTTTTTTGACTTGTTTTTTACATAATTTTTTGGCGTCAATTTGATGACATATAATAATAAAGGAAACATCTGTAAAATTACAGTGTTTTTCTGTAAAATATTTAATGCTGTCATTTTATTGAAAGTAGTGGTTCATAATAGTAAAGGAAAAATCCGTAAAATTACAGTGTTTTTCTGTAAAATATTTAAGAAAAATGTATGTAAAATGATTGTTTTTGCACTTTATTTGAATGAATGTATTTTACTTAAATTTTTACGGTTTTTGTTTGGCAGCCGCTGCTGCCAGTGATTTGACCGTTTTTTTACGAGTTTTTTTTTTTTTACAGTGCAGCTAATTACTCACTACTTATTAGTTAAAGATAAATTTGTGTGATACTTGGCAATTTGAAAGTGGAGTGAAAGTGGAGTAGTAGTATGGCTAACAGGAAACAGAAAAGAAAGAAAGCAATGAGAGATATAGTAGCACTGGCTACAGTTTTGATCTGTTTGAACCCAGCAGGTGTTAGTGAAGAACCGAGTGCTGTGGCTAACATTACATAAACATTGGTCAATACCATGGATACTACCAAGACTGCTGCTGACTCCAACACCAACAATGATAACAAGGCTGCTTGCAGCACAGGTGAGTTAGCTCACTCTAGCTAGCGAGTCGTGACTAGATACTGACTCTTCTCTTCCCCTGTGCTTCTGCAGAACATGCTTTGTTATCCTGCTTGAAGCAAACTTCTGTTTTTCTTAACCCTCAGCCTTCTGTTAGAAATTGTAAATTCATATTCACTGAAATTTTGAAATGTTGTTTTAACTACTTATGTAGACCATCTGGAAGCGTACATTAATAAGTCTTCGACATTGCTGTGCATTTCGCTGACTGGACTGACAAAGTGGTTAACATTAACTAATGAGTTTTTAGTAGCAACTTAAATACACAACACATTGGGAAGTAAAGGAATTAAATCAAAATGACAGCTATTGTCAGAGTTGTGCAACTTTGTCAGCATGGTTTCTTACGGATTCCATTATCTAGCCTGATTTCATTACTTTGTTTTTTTATCATTAGGAAAATGTTTGTAATGCTTTAGATGATGGATGTTTCCTGTTTATTAATGATTTGTTGCTTTTTTCCTTAGAACATATTGGCCCTGATGGTGAATCTAGCTCTGTAGTGATTGTTGAAGAAACGAAAAAATCCAAAGGTGCAATAGGTTTATTAACTCGCAAGATAAAGACAAAAAAGGCGTCCTCAAAATCTGATCCAGGTAAGGTTGATTAAAATGACTTCCCGCATTATGTACAAATTTGTACCTTGTGCATTCTGTATGAGAAAATTGAACTGAAGTGTCTGGCAGAAGCTATTCAGCAAAATTTGCAACATGACAGTCATGTTACAGTCACAAGCTGTTGCAGAGATCAGCTGATTCTCTAAAATATGTTCACAACTATATCCACATACAACTTGTGGAGAAGAGTGAAGCAACAAGGCTATTGTTATTGCAAAACGCTATGTTACATGATCACCAAGATTTTGTTAGGAGGTTTTGGGAGATACACAAGAAGAGCACCAGGTATTTAAACACTGTCCTGGTTAGAAGAGTTGCGCAGAGTTAAGACATTATAAAGATAAGACTTGAGAAAGTTTGGCTCTACCAGAAACAGGTTTTGTCCAGTATGCAAAACTAATTTTCTAACTCACTGAATCAATGTCATTTTTTTGCTGCTTTTCAGCACTTTTCTTTGGGACTTCAGCAATTATTTGAATTTCATTATTTTCATTGTTTAAGTTTTTATCATTAGGACGATGGACAAATAAACTCATTTGGCTAATGGATGTTTATTTACAATTTACTTCTTTTTCTCTTAGATAATAAGGGAACCGGTGGTGACCCTAGTTCCGTAGTGATGGTTGAAGAAACCAAAAAATCCCCAAGACATTCTTCACGATATATCCTACATCACATGTTAAAGAAAGCAGGCAAAAAACATTCCTCAAAATCTAGCTCAGGTAGGTTTGAAAAAATGAATGGCGTCTGATTTCTGTACAGCATGGGGTTAAAATTTGAAAACATTTTCTTACATTATATCTCACATTAAGTCACATATTATTTAAAAGCTCTTGGAAGCCCTAAAGGTAGTCGCAAGCTGTTACAAGATATTCAAATGTAAGCTGAGATGAATAAAGGCACAGATAACCAATGACAAAGGTATGTATGGTTAAGGCTCTGGGTTACTGATAGAAAGGTCAGGGTTTCAACCTCCAGCACTGTTAAGGAGCCACTGTTGGGTCCTTAATTAAAACCCTTAACCCTCTCTGCTCCAGGAGTAAAAACACCAACTTCCTAAACTGGGATATGAGATGAAAAGATTTCACGGTGTTGTATATGTGACAAAAATGCTTCAATTAACAGTCTTTGTGCTAGAGTCCAAGTAAATCCTTGCACACAAGAACAAGGCACAAGAAGCCATCCATGTATTAAAATATTATCCTGTTTAAGAGGGGTGAACAAGCACCAAGATATTCTGATACACTGCAAGACTTTACAATATAGATCAATAACTAAGAAGGAACAAATGTGTAATTATTTATTAATTCTTTTGTTAACTCATATTAACCACTACATGCTACTACTTAATGTAATTACTTGTTATGTATGTTAGGAAACATTCACCATTAAGTAAGCAGCAATAACTAAGTTCCCTGCTATTACTACTACTAGATAACTATGGCTCTGTTATAATAATTAGTTATTTATTACTGTTTACATCATCATTATTTCCCAATGTCTTACCTTCCTCTTGAAAATATACTACCAGATATACCTATAATCCAGTGCCTCTCTATATCAACTATAATTTTTTCACACAAATATGTTTCTTGAGAGTTTCAGATCTGGAGTCTTGATTTTACAAGTTTGGTTCTAATTTTCTGTCGCCAGGAAAATAGGCAAATGTTTGAAATATTTTTGGTTGTGGATGTTTTATAATTTGTTTATTTAATTTTTTTTTTTTTTTTTTTAGAGCATGAAGGGACTGCAAGTGATTCTGTTTCAATAGTGATGGTTGAACAACCTTCAAAGTCCTTAAGTGGCTCTGCAAAACAATTCCTAAATTTCACATTTATGGCAAAAAAGTCAGGAAAAAAACATTCCTCAAAATCTAAACAAGGTACGTTTGACGAAAATGACTTCTGATTTCCGTGCAGCTTTGTTTTGTTTTTTTATTATAAGGAAATCCTTAATAAAAGCGTCATTTTTCAGACCTCTTGGATTTCAGTCAGAATCTGGAACTGGGATATTTGGTGGAGGCTAGTCAGCAACTTTTAGACAGGGAAAAGTGCTTCTTCATCTCGCAGTATTCATCTACGGAGGTCATTTGCACAGAAGGTGATAAAGATGACTTGAAGAAGGACTATGACATTCTGATGGATCATTTGAAGAAGGCTGTTCATGATTCCTTTAACATAGACACTCAGGAGATACTGAGAAGTGCCATAATAGCTATAGTTGAGCAGGAGGAACAAGACAAGCTCTGGGAAGAGGCAGCAGAAGAGGCCCCGTCTTGGCGACCCATGAGATGTCATGACACAATAGTTAAGAAGGTAGTGGAGGAACGACTGCAGCAAATAGATGAAGACAACAATGACCCAGATATCCTGAAAAGAGAGGTGGTACGGATAGGCAGTGTCATTCAGAATGACCTTCTTCAGGTTGTCAATCATGTGCAGAGATGTTACTCAGAATGTTACTCAGATTTCAACGCATGCAACATGTATGCTCAGCTCTATCACCAGGCTTTCTCAACAACGCTCAGGAAACTTCGACAATGCAGCGTAACCATGGAGGATTACAGATTCATACTGCAACAAATAAACAGTTTTTCAAAGTAAGATAAACAAGAATATCACCGACACTGTGATAAACCTCATTAATAAACATGGTTACATGCGATTATAAACCAAATTTACTGATACACCTGACCTCATCAACCCAGATTTACATGTTTACGATTGTTTTCAGGGACATTTTGAATCAAGACGAACTGAATCCACACATCAACACTGAATCATTAGGAGCTTTGTTACCTGAGGAAGATTCTAAGGCACTGGTGGAACAATATCTGTTACTCAAAGAGGTAATACAAAGTAATATGAGCTTATTACATATTATTATTGAATCATATACACTCACTGGGCATTTTAATAGGAACACTTGCAGCCTTGCACATTTGTACAATTATCTGATTATATGCCAGCAGCTCTGTGCATAAAATCAGGCACATGCTGGTCAAGAGCTTCAGGTCATGTTCAGATCTTCAGTTAATATTTAGAATCTGGAAAAGTGTACCTCATGTCGTGTTTGCTGGTTCCTTAAAACTGCTGACTTACTGTGATTTTCATACACAAGTGTCTTGAGTAAAAGAGAATGGTGCAAAAAAAGAGAAAAAATCAAGATATCCAGTGAGTGGAGGTTCAGTGGGTAGAAATCTGCCACATAATTTGCAGATTGGATAATTTTGTGATTCAGTTCATCCTGAAGTGGAAAGTCAGTGCAATGTCACACTAATTTTCCTTTTTTCCATCTTTTCCTATTTACAGAATGAAGTCAAGTCTTGGTTGTCCAATGCTCTGAAGTTAAAGGAGGCAGACTGGCAGGCTAATAAAAAACCTGAACTTATTGATGAATATTATTATTGCGATCTTGCTTTAGATGCTATAGGGGTATGGTTCAGTATGCTTCAGGATGGTTTGACTTATTTTACCGTTTAAGATTGTGTAAGAATGTTGCAGTATATCATTAACGATCCATCTTCTCTGGTCTTATGAAAATCTCTTATTTAACAGGTTGTTGAAGGAGGTGTAAAAGAGGTTGAAATCATTCTGGGAAATGATAAAGCACAGCGAATTTTGTTGCAAATGGACAGCTTCCTAATGAGGTATTTTTTCACACTCACATTATAAACTATTACTCTATTCCTAGACAAAAAATGGAAGTCAGAATACACCAAATAGTCTAATGATATGGACAATGAGACTAGATACATATTTTTTTCCCAAATTGAATGGTAAATTTGAATTTCTAAAATGTTTGACTATTTACAAGTAGCAGCACCAATAAATATAAAGATATTTATTTGCTTTTGGCAGTTATAAAAACTCAATGGAGGAATTTCTTAAAAACCAAGAGATGGACATGACTGAAATCGTGAAATCCCAGCTGTACAATATCAATAAGATGAGGTGAGAAAATCATAGAAGTCCTTTGGTATCCATAATGACTCTACATTTTACTTCACAAAACATTACTTGTATTTAAAATATTAAATGCTCCATAGCCTACAATTGGTGGAAAACTGCTAAAGGTTCTTCTTATATTTGTGAATTCCAAAAGGCATTTTGGGTAATTTTGAAAAATGCTAAAAATGAGGAACATCTCAGATTGGAAGTTGCAATGTGAAATTACTGTATTCACAGGGACTATATAGAAAATCAAGAGGAGCTTCTAGGTGAAATGAAAGTAGCCTGGCTGTCAACTGTATCAGAGCTGAGAGACTCCTGTCACAGTTACCTCCTCATCCCCATACACAAGGAGCTCATGGTATCTACAAACAAAACACCTAGACTAGACCATGACACATTCTCAAAGCCAAGTCTCCATCTAAGTTCACATATGTATGTCCATAACTCTTGTTATAGATGTCCAGGTATCACAAAACAGATCTACAATAATCTACAATCTACAGGGACAGTTTAGCAGTGTGTCACTATGTGTCTGGAAATAAAAACAGACTACCAATATCTACCATTTAAATGGAGCTTTTAGCTGATACCTCATCAGTGCAATTTCCATTAAATGATTGTACGAGGTGTTCCTGAGTGAAAATCAATATAGTGCATTGAGCTATAGGCAAGTGTAGGCTTTTGCTGTGTTCAGTGTTTCTGCATTTGATGTGGAAACTTGCAGAACAATGAAAATGTATGGCTCCAAGAGTATTGGAACAGTACTTGTTCTACAGTACAGGTATTGGTTTGTTTTAACTATACATTTGGGTGTGAGATTAAACAATGAGCATAAACACAGAGATAGATCAGTATTTCAGATTTATTTTCCTGATATTTACCTTTAGATGTGTTAAACTAGGCAAATTTGTTGGCATACTACACACACTGTTTAGGTGAGCAAAAGTATAGGAACAAATAGTCTTAAAATAAAGAACACAATAAATATATGGTTGCATATCCTTTGTTTGCAAGAATTGCATCAAGTTGGCAACCCAATGTAATCACCAAACTGTTGCATTCTGTGTTGTGCGGCTTTCCCAGGCTTGTACTGTAGGTTTTTTAACTTCATTTTTGTTTTGGAGAGTTTGTCCCTCTACTTTCCTCTTCAGGAGGTGAAATCAGTTGGGTAAAGGTCTGGTGATTAAATTGGCCCATGTACAACCTTCCACTTCCACTTCCTTTGATAAGGTGCATTGTTGTAATCGCAGTATGATTTGTGGGCTGCATGATGAAGTTCCTGTGCATTTCTCTGTAAATTGGCTTGTTTCTGTAACCCTCTGAATTAATTCTGCTGCTACCATCATGAGTTACATCATTAATAAGGATTAGTGAGCTTTTTAGATGACTTTACAGTTCACTTCACAAAACATTACTTGTATTTAAATGTTCTAAAAGGCATTTTGGGTCATTTAAAAAAAAAAAAAATCAAAATGAGGAACATCACAAATGAGAAGTTGGAACATCAAATTCCTGCCTTCAGAGGGACTATACAGAGAAAAAAGAGGATCTTCTAGATGAAGTGAAAGTAGCCTGATTGTCAACTGTATTAAAGCTGTATTAAGGACTTTTCATGGCTCTCACGATATTTCTGTCAACTGTGGTTGTGTTTCTTAAATGACTGATTTGATCTCTCATTAAAATCAGTGTTCACTGGTGAAACCCAGGGCTCAAATCCAAAGTAAACATTGTTCCGATTATTCATTGTTTGTCAATCTAACAGTCAAAAACAAAAGAACTGGCCTTGCTACTTTCAGAGGAGACTGTATTTAAGTCCACATGTCCACATTATAAAATTATAAAAGAGATTAAAATAGAGAGCCGGGTCACCTTTGGTGATTCTAACCAAGTGCCTCGGTGCCATTATACTCTCCAGTGGAGGCTTCATTAACCTCTTTTACTAGCACACTGGTATTCCATTGTGCTGCCAGACTGGAAATCAACTTATCAGACATCTTCAATCAGTGTAAATAAATGAATGATTTTATCAGTCTGATGTAAAATGAGTCAGGACTCAGAACATCAGAAGATGTTTTTCGCACATAACCTTACCCAGAATTTCAGTGGTTGCAGACTCCAGATTTTAGATGCCTATGAACAAGCACTTCGGGCATCTCAATGGGGTTTATTGGTCTTTTTTGGACCTTTTCTGTGAATATATTTCCTCTAGTAGGAAAAAACAACAACTTAAAACTTATGCTTAGAAAAAAATACTTAAATTCTTAAAGCCCTGAGTGTCTTCTTTCATATGAGACTTTAACCACCACTGTGATGTATGACATGACAAAGAAAATCTATGCAATAAATATTAATTTTAAGAGTACCAAGGAGTTTAAAATCAGCTTTTGTCGAAATGCACACATTTGTTATAAGTATAAAGCTGATGTTTACATGCAGCATATTACATGAAGAATCATCCTCATACACACTGCATGTTTTATTCATTTTGTGCAATTTCATTAAAGGGTTCCAACAATTTTGGAGTTGACATTAAACATATTTCTAAAAAATGATTTAAGTTGATATTGAATAGTGTTTAATTGTAATGGGGGAGTTAGATTGACCTTTTTCCATACTACATATATACACTGACTTATAATATGCACTTAATCATTTCCATCCTCGCCTTTCTTTCTGTGGTAATTACACAGGCATCTTACCGTAAACTGTGGACTCCAGCTTGGTTTTCAGAGCATGAAGTAATTATTGATGAACTAGAGGATACACTGAATGAAAAAATGGATTCTTTCAAGGACCTACACCGTGAATGTCAAAAGGTCAGAATGATCCCCACAAAATGATCCAGCAGTGTGTATAATAGTATACATGTGAAAGATTCTACCTTTCTTTCTCTCTTTGTGTGTGTGTGTGTAGGAGCTGTTGAGTCAGCTGCATTTTGAGGTGATGATCGAATATGTCAGGAGAATGTTAAAACGTAAACTAAAACTACAAAACAAGGAGAAACAGGAGGCAGCTGCATGCTTTCTGTGTCAGGACAGTGATCGAATCAGCATACTGTTTCAACAACATGTTAGTAAGCCTCTCACACAACCACACAAACACAGACAGCACAACAAAGCAGCAAATCATTACACTTGCAACCTGTCAGAAAGCATTGAAATATTGCTTTAATATACTTCCATATCTTTTGCTCGATTAATAACATTAATAGTGGGGTTTCATAATACAAATCTTCAATACAGATTCCTATCGTTTGGTTTGGATTTGTGGAACTGTTTTATGCTTAAACTCCTACCCAAATCAATGCACAATTACTATGTCTCAAATACTGTTAAAACACATTTCACTTAACTTCCCAAGCTTTGCTATATTGTTTGATTACATAACAAAAGGAAATCCCCCAGTAACTGCTTTCCACTTAGCTACGTGCATTATTAATGTAACCCAAAAACTGCTCTGCTGCATATTTCATAATATGAGAAATGTTTTGCTTTTGTTTTGACCGCAAAAATCACCATGCCATGCTTCAATGTATTTGCAAGTTTACAAGTTGACTATTTTTCTATAACAGTACATCCCAAGTGGTTTAATCATCCTAACTAGAGCAGTTTCCCGATGATTACAAATTTCATTTATTAAGAAGTAATGTGTCCAGTTTTGTTACCATCTATAGTTACATTTAACTTTGTGAAACATCTGTGAACAAGATAGGTCTTGTTATAAATTGTTAAAGCAGCTATATACAGTAATTCCATTAACAATCTCTCTTTTTTTCTTGATAAAAAGGTAAAGACAAAAATGCAGAAGATAAAACAGATAGAAATGCAGTTTGTTATAGGAATGTTCATTTTTCTCAAAAATGTTCTTCTATTACAGGAAATTTACTGACACACTCGAGTTACAACACATACTCGAGACTCCTTGCACTCGAGACTCCTTTCACCATATCCATAATTAGACATTTTTCCCTGTTAAATAACATCAGTTAATTCACACTGTCTGTCCAATCAGCTTTGAGAATTCCAAGGCTTATTTAATTTCTTTGGTTGGGATTTGAATTGTATTATATTTAACAAATTATATTTAACAATATACATTTGAGCATTATGTTCTGTGCTTGGGAATATATTGTTATTTTATTCCTACAGGGATCTGAGAAGGAATGGCTATCTGAAATTTTGCCCAGAGTTTCAGAAGTGATAAAGGAACAAGATCCGGAAAGCCTTGAGCTAGAAATCTGTGTGCTGTTAAAACACCATCCTGACCTCAGGTGGGTGTGGACAGGTAATACAACATATAATTGCAATATGTTATTTATTTACTATTATCTGTATCAGTACAGGTGGCCAAATGAATTTTTGTTCTTTAGATACACTATATTTCCAAACGTTTTGGAACCTTTGGACCCTTCCAAATCATTGAATTCAGTTGTTGTGTTTCAGGGGTTGGGCTTGGCCCCTTAGCTCCAGTGAAAGGAACTCTTAATGCTTCAGCTTCATACCAATACCAAGCTTCATACCAGCTTCATACCATAGTGTTTTTAACATTCATGTTTCTGCATGGATCTCAGCATGTTTGGCAAAAATCTTGTGATTTGAAGAAAGGACGATTGCAGCTAGCTCTGCTTCTGTGCACAGTCTGACCTATTTAATTGATTTAGAATGCAGCTGAATCATGACCTGTATTCAGTCTCCCCTTGTTCCAAATTCTCCCTCACCACCGTTTTGCTATGCTCCCTCTACTGGCTTCCTGTAGCTTCCTGCATCAGATTTGAACTCTGATACTTGCAAACAAAGCCAAAAAATGGTCCAGTGCTCCCTCCAGGCCCTCAGATCTATCATGTCACCATTGCTCGAGGTGCGAGGAAGGCATGCATCAAGACTCTTCTCTGTCCTGACAACCATGAGGATGGGATGAACTTCCCCTGGCCATCTAAGAAACAAAGGCTATTTGACAAGCACTTGAAAGAACACTTTGTTTATCTCTTTTTATCGTTGTGTTTCCTTTTCTTTTCATTCTGAAGCCAAGAGGAATGATGACGCTCTTTGTCTCTGACTTACAGAACTAGCATGAAGATGTGTTTTTTAAAGACTACAAAATGCTTCCATAACCTGTGCTGCATAAGGGCATCTACTGAATGTAAATGTAATGCAAGGTTATTAAGTATGAGGACCAAAAAGAGTCTGATTTGCAGTCACAGTCATTTTCAGTCAGCTCTGTGTCTGTGTTGTCCTCTTGGATATTTTGTACTGATGCATGAGAAGCCAGCTCAGAAATATCACTCCCCAAATGCTAGGCATGAAAAAACACAATGGCGAGGTCACACTACAGTCAGCTAATTTATTCTGTAAAATTTCCCCCTTCAGCTAGATGTAGTTAATGATTAAAGGGGTTTTTATTGTGTTATGTTTCCATTAGTTTTAGAAATATGAGTCTCATGGAAAGCCCCAAATTTCAGCCAGTGGTCCAGTGAGAGCAATGGGCAACCTTTAACCATCTTACATTTTAACTAGACAGCTAATGCAATGCTGGACCATGATTTTGTAAGCTTTTGTCCCACAAGATGATCCCTGCTGCTTTTATGATAAGGATGGAGCAACACAATCAGAATCAGACAGTCACTGTTCAATCTAACATGCTAAAAGATAAGCTCATGATGTAGACAAAAGGTTGTATGTTACTATTTTATTGGAGATTACACCCCATTAATTTAACCAGTAGTAATCGTGTGTCTTGAATGCACTCACTGAATGCTAATACCATTGTTTTATTGTTCCTCTTTCTCAGTGCACAGCAGGTCTTTCAGCTCTTGAAGCTGAAAAGCAGATGTCCAGATGCGCGCATGGTCAGAGAGTGCTACCATCAGACTATGAACAATCTGGAAGAGTCTGAGCCAAATCCAGCCTTCTTCTGCCATGTGCCTAGGAATATCTCAATGAGATTCTATTCTTGTTTCTGCATGCTCCCCTTTTATTTGAATGAAGCACGTACATGTAGGAAATAATAACAACTACTCTTTCATGATTGTCACAACATTCAAGCAGCCAAGGTGACCAAGTTCTACAATTAGATGTACACAGTTAAAATTTAGAATAGAATTTAGAATTATACAATGTTTGTTTACAGGATTAAGCAAAAGCATAGCTAAGAATTAGCATAGCCAGTCTACCTACTGGAATGTTTTTAGGAGGTGAGATAACTTGGGCAAACCCACATGGACACAGGGAGAACATTAAATTACATTTCACAAATTCCATATTTGTACACTGCTAAAATTCAGTTTTATGCACAGATTTAGTTCATATATTTGACCCAACAATATTAATTTAGCTGTAAGCTGCATCTGAGCATGCAATGTGAAATGAATGCATATTTGCCTCTAAAACCTTAATGTGCTGATACCTAAAAAATCTCAAACCTAAAATACCATGTTTAGCTCTGCGCATTAGCATATCGAATCGTTTTTACACACATAACAATTAAGCTGTGATTGTCTTGTGATGTGATGCTGTCTGTTGGTAAGAAAACTTGCACATGTGCCATGTGACTGAGCTCGTGCTGTGGGAATATGACTCACTAGCGAGCCAGAGGATTCATTTCTTTGTGAAAAATTCTCATGCCATTTGCCAAATTCTCTGCATGGTATAAAATTGCAACATTGCATCTGGCTCTGCAGATTTTCCTCTCTGCTAACGGTTAAAGTTATTCTCATCCTTCAGCACTTGACTGACTCACTGCTCACAGATAGAACATTGATGATGTTTTAAGTATTGTTTGGGTTGCTGCATATATGTGAGATTCTAAAATCACAGCAAGTAAAGTGGTTTCCTTTAAATATTGTTTTTACCTTATAAAACTTTATTTATACTGTTTAAACATCCGTGATTAAGGCTGCCATTAATTACTCTTCTTTCAAGAGAAAAGTCAATCATATTTCAAACTGCATGACTGAAAAAACAGCATAATAAACAGAAATTGGTGTGTATTCAGAAAACATAGGTGTTGTTGTATGAATGTGAAATATGTGCTAATATCGTTCATAGTTTCAGACAAGCCAGGTAATATTACTGTAGCATAATGGCCAACGAACAATGAATGAATGAATAGTTTACATTTACCTATTTCCCTTTCTTTTGGGGAATAACCTATTGTATTATCTAGATGTGACCTTCTTCATTATGACACATCATATGTGTGATGGGTTTTATGTTATTGCATAACTCACCGGTCATATGCTTTGCTTTTGGGTTTTTTTTATCACTATTAAATGCGGATGTGAATGTGTGCATAAATAAGTGTGAACTAAGTGTGTTTACTTAGTGATGGTTTTAGAGGTCAATTTAAGTTGCATTTCTCATCACTGTTTTTAACTGGAACTATACCATGCATGATTGTTATATTGTGTATGACATACAATAAACAACTTGTTGAACTTGTTTAAAGTTTATAATGCATGGACTCATCGATATGAAACAGTTATAAACACCGGAAATATACGTAGATATAAAATGCATGAAAGACCAGGAAGGATGCATGCAGGTTCCAAAAGGATTAAATGCAGGAAGAGGAAAAGGGCATAAAATTAATAAATACTGGAGACATCAGCTGACCCCATTGTTAACGAAGCATGGGTTTCATTATCGATGTGTAACACTGGAGTTTATGTGCCCTTGTGGAACAAAAATTGCACAGGAAATCCTTACTATAAATTACACTCACTGAGCACTTTAGGAAATATTAGGAACACTATACTAATACTGGGAAGGGCTGCCTCTCTCTGAAATTCCTTATAGCACGGATTCCACATGAGGTTGGAAAAATTTCTTTGAAATTCTGGTCCAGTTCCTGCAGATTTGTCTGGTGCGCCTTCATGCTGTGAATCTCTCGTTCTACCACATCCCAAATGTGTTCTACTGGTTTCAAATTCAGTGACTGGGAAGACCAGGACAGTAAACTGATTGTCATGTTCATAAACCAGTTTGAGACTAATTTTGGTTTGTGGCATGCTTGATCATGCTGGAAGTAGCGCTTAGAGCAGGGGTAGGCATGTTCGGTCCTAGAGAGCTGCAGTCCTGCAGATTTCAGCTCCAGCCCTGAAAAAAAACTCACCTGCCTGTAGCCTTAGTAAGCCTGAAGACCTTGATTAGCTTGTTCAGGTGTGTTTGATTAGGGTTGGAGCTGAACTCTGCAGGATTGTGGCTCTCTAAGACCGTGCTTGCCTACCCCTGGCTAAGAGGATGGGTAAATTGCAGCCACAGCTTTCTGTTCTTGCCTGATAGAAGTGGAACCTGGCATGGTCTTTGGCTTTTGTCTCCCAACTTTGTGGGGACAGTTTGGGAATGGCCCCTTCCTGTTCCAAAATGACTGCACACCAGTGCACAAAGCAAGATCCATCAAGGATCCAGCAAGGATGAGCGAGTTTGGTGTGAAGGAGCTTGACTGGCCTCTACAGAGTCCTGACCTCTACCTGATAGAACATCTTTGGGATGAATTAGAGCGGAGACTATGAGAGAAATGTTTTCATAAACACACTCCTAAACATTGTGGAAAGCCTTCCCAGAAGAGTTGAAGCTGTTATAACTGCAAATGGTGGGCCAATTCCATATTGCATTCATGTGCATGTCCCAAGACTTTTGGCAATATAGTGTAGCTTATGACTGCTCAAATTTGCATGAAAAAGAAAATAAAAAACACTTTCATATATAAAGTTTATGAAAATGATATCAATGTTATATTTTGTATACAATGACAGAAGTACAAATGAGAGAGATCTAGTAAATAAATCCTGTTATAACATTATACTCTATTTATATGCTCTACTGCCCTCTAGAGCATTTTAAATTAAATCACTACAATCTACTAGAACCATTTTACAGCATTATCTTTTGTTTTCTTTCTGACAGTACTAAAGTACAAAATATCTTGTACAACAGCGTGTCATTGCATCTGCACTGTATCACCAAAGGTTTGAGAAAACTTGACAATCACACGAATTTGTGATTGTTTACTATTCCATTCAGACTTATTTCCCTTTACTGTTATAATAAGCTCCACTCTTCTAGGAAGGCTTTCCACTAGATTTTGGAGTGTGTCTGTGGGGATTGGTGATCATTCAGCAACAAGTGCATTAGTGAGATCAGGCACTGATGCTGGGTGAGGAGGTCTGGTGCATAGTCAGTTCTCCAGTTCATCCCAAATTTGTTCAGTAGGGTTGAGGTCTGTGCAGGACAGTAGTGTTTTTCCACCCTAACCTTGGAAAATTTGTATTAATGGAACATGTCTGGGCTCTTAGTTCTGGTGATGGGAAATCTTAATGCTAATGAATATAAAGATACACAATTGAATGTGATGGTCAGGCATCCACATACCACAGACTATGTATTTGCATAACCTTCATGTTGGCACATTCATATATACAATATGATATCCCTGTATCTTTGCGAAATAAACATTCCTGTGTTGACTTTTAAACTTATTTGGTACTAGTATGGTTATACAAACCATAAGTGTTCCTGGCATTACAATGTTAGACTATGTGCTCTTAAAAGTATTTATGTTAAACATGTCCATTTAACGGATAAAGGGCCTTTCTCACAAGACATAATCTAAATCCCTGGGGAAGGGCTTTGGTGTAAAGCTATTTGGTTGAAGGGGACAGCAGGCTTGGTTCTGAGAAACCATCTTGTATATTAAACAGAGTTTGAAGTTGTATATAGTCGTTATGCAACTATTTATATATGACTTTCTTTCTTTAGAACAAGACAACATGGGTGTAGTACTTATGTGGAAGTGCAGCATTGTTTATCAGTATAGAAACCCTACACAGAAAGTGGCCCATGCAGAATATGACCAAAATAATGTATACTATTTATTACATATTGGTTTTTGTTTATTTATTTATAATTGAGTACAATTTCAAATACAATTACAATTTGAGTATAATTTCAAATGATTAAAAAAAGCAAAATAAAGAATAACTGAAAACACAATTAAACAGAAGACATACGTACAAAGACAATGCAGGGTTTGTGGAAGCACAATGGATTAAATCAGACTCATGTCATAATCAAATCTGACTCATGTCATGCAGTGCTCTATAAGATTTTTTACTTCTCCTAAAGTACATCACACCACCAGTAGCTAAACCACCACCACCAGTAGAAAAAAAAGTATACAAAGTTAAACAAGTTTGGGAGCTAAATATTATATTCTGTCAATACACTTAAATGAGTTTAAAGGAATTTAAACAGAACACAGGGACAGAAACACTATGCCAAGAGACGGTCAGTCTCACTCTCAGATTGTAGCTCTGTCTGGGCTTCTACAGTACTCTCAAACTGTACCTCATAACGAATCTCCTCATAGCCTCTACCTCTTAGAAGGATCTTCTTCCTCTTTCTCACAACTAACATTGCAACAACCCCCACAAAAGCAATTAAAGCAACAGCACCACAGGCTATGCCAATCGTTTGTTTTTGTGACTGAGAATAAGGACCCTTAAACATTTGGGATAATTCTTCAGGCTTGGCCACCTTCCACAACTTGGTGCCTTTGATCCTTACCCAGGCCTGATTTCCTTCAGTCATCACAACTACAGTGTTTGTTGCAATCATACTGATTACTGGTGGTCTTGTGAAGGGTGGTAGATGGATGGGGGGTAACTCACCACCAGTGAAAATACCTGACTGAACGCAGTAGAGTACCTGGCATCCATCGCTTATCTCAAGGAGATGTTGGCTAAACTGTGGTGGGCAACGCGACTGACTCCCTGCAAGTGGATTGGAAGACTGGCAGCTAAAGAAACCTCCAAAAGGTACAGAGAATCTTGTTGCTGCTTCATAGTCATTGCTTAGACAGATCATGATGCCACTGTACAAAAATTTCAAGGCAAAGAAATTTGGAGGACAGGATCTGGATTTGGTTAATGGATTTTGTAAAGAAGGGCCAAACAGACCACCAAAGAGATATCCTGAGAATTCTGGAACTTGGTTATTAGTGGAACACCAGTAAGTTTTCACCAGTGCTTTTCTAACATGGTATATAGTCTCACACTTAGTTGTACAGTCTTTGAAAATAATTCCAGAACATTCCTCCCAGCAGTGTTCGGTAGTGTATGTTCTGTCTTGCTCTTCAGAGCGCAGTAGAGTAGCAATGTATGGATACTGACAGGAAATCGAGCCAGTAGCTGGATTTTTTACTTCAAGTTCCTGACAGATTTCAACTGCATCTGGTGTCAACATTTCACATGTTTGGTACACACCACCAAAGCTAAGGTTGGTGCTTGGACCTTCACAGGACGCATCATCTACATTGGCTTGGAAGTTGAAATTTTTGGAGTCTGGATCAATGCACCCAGGATGGGTGTTTATTTTGTAGTACCGATCTATGGCCTTACGCACTGACAGAGCTACCTTATTTACTGTTGGATATGGGAGGTCTGGCAATGTTGATGGGTTGAGAAAAAAATGTAGTGGTAGTCCACTACGGTCAATAGCAACAAGATTGTTTAATGTGCTCTCCTGCCATTTTTGTAGAGTGATGCCAGGATAAAACAAAGCACCACCATGACTCAGTGTTACCGAGTACATAATATTACTCTGGTAGGTCCTAGTTTCAGACGTTTCTTGTGATTCCTTACTGCCAATATCAAATTTAGCTGTGTTAAAAAAGTTTAAACCAGCCGATGATGTAATAGAGGACAGAGAGGACTGTGCTTCAGTAACATAAGATGATTTCAAATAGTCCTCCTCCATTAAAATAGCACCAGCATCCACACTTGTAATGACATGTGTACCATAATCAAGGACCATCTTTTCTGACAGATAGGTAGCATGGCGGATTTGGTTGTTTTCAATGGCATCTCCAATTTCCACTGCCTGTTGGGCAAAACGTGCATCCAAAGTGAAATCAGGATAAGCCTTTACTGTGTACAGAAGGTTACGGACCTGTGGAAAGCAAAAACAAGAAGAGTCAGTAAAAAAAGGTTGAAAAATGGGTTTTTATTCTTCCATTTTTTGTCTTTAGGTGAAGAAATTGGAATTTTTCCAATTCATTGCCATTTTATTCAATTTCATTTAAATGCCACTTTATCAATATTAGAAGTACATTGAACATACATGTTGATTGATGGTTTGGATAAGTGGGTGGACCTAAAATGCTGGTTAACCTATACAAGCTTTTATTCTTCTGCAGCCCTACTAGTTTATTACTACTACTACTACAACTAGTTAGAGTCTATTACTGTTACACTTACAGGACTGATTTTTTAGACTGAAGTTGCCAAGCATTATTTGACAACAGGAATTTTTATTATTAAAGGATTTGTGCTGTAATTCAGGTTGTGTGGGTTTGGGTAACCTGATTATCTAGTGTGAGTGCAGGTTTTCATTCCAGCCATGTGGGAGCCACACCTCTTAAATCATGGGACTATCACATGTGACTCATGATTCTTCAGGCCCTTTGGTGTATTTTTGTTTCCTCCTTAACAGGTACATGAGCTAATATTTGAACTTTGGATCTTGATTAACCTTTTCTACTGGAAATACAGGATTGCTTTCTTTCTTTTTACTGGAATTCTAAGTAATTATCCTTGTATTTTACCACTACTTACTAACATACAGGAATTTGTAATAACAAGTAAACAGTAGATTGTTTTTGTTTGTGTCTATTACCCATATTATATGCATCTGCTGGCTCTATCATGCCATGTGAAGCTGGATAGAAGGAATGTGTCTGAATGCCTGCTTAGTCTAGCACTGGAATTCATGGGCATTTTCAGTCTCTGGATTGTTTACATCCTTATAAAACACTGTTAATGGTACAGGTAGAAAAAGAGCAACAATTCTGTTATAATATCATAATATGTATATGATATTCCTATGTAGTTTTTCATATAAGAAATTAAATAAAATAAAGAAATAAATAGCTTCATTTTTCATTTTCATTAAGATTGGTATGTTAAATTTGGAAAATTGTTTACACTTGATTATATTTAATGCCACTGTTCAAATTAATTATTTTTGTCACATATACAATCATACACAGTCTGTCACATAGTGAAACGCTTCTAAGAAAATAAACCAGAACAAACAAATGTGGTTAGAGCAGTCGAGAGATCAGCTGAGCTCATCAGTGCCATCTTAGAGGCGATGTTCTCATACTGTATATCTTTGGAAACTGCAGCTGTCGGCATTTTAGCATAAAAGAAAAATCTTGCTTATTGTACTGTAGCCCTAACACTAACCCTACAACACAAAATATTTTATGGGAATTTTTTAAATGCACACACACACACACACACACACACACACACACACACACACACAAAAGGAGCATTCAATGTAGTCCAAGTAAAAAAAATTTTTTATTAAACATTAATTATAAATGTATATATCTAGAATATAAATAAAAATTTATTGATTTGTATAATAAAAATGTATTTCTTTCATGACCTTGTGGATTTCATAGAGTTTTAAAATTTTGGATATTTTCTTTTACAAATAGAAAGAAAGCTTCAACAATTTGGAAAATTTAAAAGTGTCCGAATATATGTGAATTCACCCCATTTCTAATTTATTTTTTCTGCATTGTTTTACTTAAACCTAAGAAAGTAAGGCATTCCATGGAAAGCAGTATTTATTACAGATTAATTTTCCTAATTTTCCTTAATTTCCAAATTAATAAAAATTTTTATATGCATACTGTACAAGTTCTGCTCCAGAGTGTCTTACCTGCACCCGTGCTGTAACTGACTTGTCCTTCACTTGATGGGTTTTCATGCGTTTGTTCTCAGTAGAGAACTTGCCATTCATCAAGATGTCGAAGGAAGCCTCAGCGTTGATCGATCTCGAAGTAGAACTTTTCTGTTCAAGCCATGAGTTGATGATTTCAGAGTTCATCTCCACTGAGCTCACCTTCTGCGGTATGACAAAGGTCTCATCTGGAATAAGATAGATCCCATCTTCAGTGGTCTGGCATTGTGAATAGCTCAAGTTCATCACTCTGCCCATATCTATGTTGCGCAGGTTGTCCCAGCCTCCACCAGGGAGAACCTCAAGTGCTGGGACACTCAGGTTTTTGTTGCACACATGAAGCCCATTGCTTGGACGAATGGCTGGATGGAAATCAGCAAAAGGGATTAATGCAAAAATAGCCAACAGAGAGATAACTTCTGAGCACATGATTATCAGACTGCTCTGAGTGGTGTGTATTTATGGAGGGTCTCATTACCTGAGCCCAAAAACATTCAACCATTCAACTCTTTCACTTTCGGTTCTGAACAAAGGAAATCATACATAACACATATGTCCACATCCTGTTTCCAGCAAAGCTTTGCATATTTGCACCTTTATGTTCGAAATGTAAATTTGAAAGATAAGATAGTGTTTCAGGAAAAACATGTTAAGACTTGTTTCATTCTTACCTGTTGGTGACTGAAGCTGCACAAGTGCACTGCTGTGTGTTATTGTAAGTAATGTAATGTAGTGGGGATGTAAATATTGAAATTTACTTATTTTCAAATTACTTGATTGGTGTGGGTTTTTTTTTTGGCAACAACTGACTCTAAGATGGTCTGGCAAATTCTAATCAAGCTATTTTACACCAGTTAGGCCACAGCAATGTTAGCCTATTTGCCTTGCACCTCAGGGGTTAAGGGTTCGATTTACACTTTGCCCTGTTTGCATGCAGTTTGCATGTTTCCCGGTGCTTCATGTACATATCTATGCAATGTAGGCTGATTGCATCTCTAATTTTCTATAGTGTGTAAATGGGTGTATGAGTGTGTGCCATGTGATGGGTTGGCACTCAATCCAAGGTGTCTTTCACCCCAAAGCTCCCAATAACCCTGTGTAGGATAAGCAAAAAAGAAGATGGATGGATGGATGGATGGATGAATGGACGGATACCACAGCACTGTTGAATTCTCCATCACTGAAATTCCATTTTTCCCCATTCTGATGGTTGACGTGAATATTAAACAAAGCTGCTGGTTTTTACCACAGCACAGCACTGTTGTTCTAAAATCTAATTGGCCAGAATGTGTGTAATTTTCTAACATGACACACAGCATTTATAACAGTAAATTTTACAGAGAATCTGCAGGCAGATCAAAACATACAGACTGCTTGTGCAGATATTTCAGTCTGTGACTGTTATATGGCTAGATGTCATAACTCTGAGGCCCTCTAGTGGCTAGCTGCAGTACAGTTTTACAGTGTTAGTCTATTTTAAGATACACCTAATACTAAATACTCTAAAACCAGCCTCAATTTTTCATGACATGGAGTCCAAGAACATGTTAGAAATATTGCTTTGAGATTCTGGACCATGTTAACAAGATTGCATCACACAATTTCTGCAGATTTTTCAAGCACACTTTCAGGCTGTGAATCTCCCATTCTACTACATCCCAAAGGAGATCTACTGGATTCAGAATTGGTGACTGACAATAACACTGAAGAACAGTGAACTCGCTTTCATGGTCATGAACTAGATTGGAATAACTTTTGCTCTGTGACATGATGCATTATCATGCTCGAAGTAGCCATTAGAAATTGTGGCCATGAAGGGATGTACATGATCAGCAACAATACTCATATAGGCTGTGGAATTAAAGCAAAGATTGTTTATTAACAGATCCAAAGCGTGTAAAGAAAATCTTCCCCACACACTACACCACCTCCACCAGCCTGGACTGATGACACAAGGCAGGATGCAGCCATAAGTTCATGCTGTTGAAATTGATATTCATCAGACCAGGCTGCATTTTCCCAGTCTCCAACTGTCTAGTCTCAACAGCCTCAGCTTTCTGTTCTTGGTTGTCACAAGCAGAACCTGACATGGTCATCTACCTCAAGGTTCAAAATGCTGTGCCTTCAGAGATGCTTTTCTGCTCACTATATTTGTACTGATTGCTTATTTGAGTTAGATCGATAGATAAAACTTTATTGACATTGCAAAGTACAGGTACATAGCAACAAATTGCTGTAAAACAAAAGCTGCACTTAACAAAGAGGCTTAGATACATCAAGCTCTGGGTTATGGACCCAGCACACTTCCACGGCATCACTCTATTCAAAGTACACCCCAGATGGGACTCGAACCCACAATCCCTGGCTTAGGAGGCCAGTGCCTTATCCATTAGGCCACTGGGGCTTGGCCACTAACTGTCAGCTCAGACTATTCACTATTGACCTCTCTCATTAACATTTTTTTTTCATTGTATCTTTCTGAGTAATTTCTAGACAGAGTTGTGTGTGACATATTACTGGTCATTATCTGCATTATTTCATTCAATGCACTGCTGCCACACATGAATCCTATGCTGATCTCTAGGGCATATTAAATAAAATCATTGTGCTTTGCTGTTTTCTTTTTAAATTACACTTCAATAGTTTATGGTTTCCTTCTTTGCAAAAATTTGATAATTAGTTATTTTTTGTGGAACGTCGTACACGAACGTCTGGATGTCTGTACTTTCTAGGAAGCTGTCTGACAAACAGCTACACAAACTTATTCATTTTTAACAAAATGAATATTTTTTTTTAATGTGGCTCACAATTTACATGTCAGTCCCTGCAAATAAGAAATTCATTTACTGCTTTATCTTGGTCAGGGTAATGGAGAATCCCAGTCTAGTTGCACTGGGATCAATTATGGACAATTTTAAGTAACTAATTTAGCTGTAGTCTTGTTTTTCTCATCTTGGGAGATGAGAAACCAGAGACCTTGGAGGAAACCCACATGCATAAAGGGACAACTTTAAACAGACAGTAACTCAAGCTCAGTATTGAGCAATGGAGCTGTCATGCAGTAATTCTACATGCTTTTCCACACTGCTATCCACAAACAATAATAATAAAGACCCTGCAAATGTGACTATATACTTTAATTGACTTCTCACTCAGATATGGAGTATTGACTTATTGAAGATAATGGGCCTCCAGAGGAAGCCAGAGAACACTGGCTTAATTATGCTCAGTGGCAATCAGCGCCGCCTGTATCTGAATCTATTTAAGGAGAGCTCTCTACTTACATAGTGCTCAGTCTTGAGTTAACCTTGTACTGTGTGGGGGGGCTCAAGGCTCAGCTGGTAAATGTGTTTATGGACAGCCTGCTGTTTTCTATGGTTTATTTGAGCTGATTCTTGAGCTCCTTACCTCTCTGTGCAAGTATATATGTTAAACAGAAATAAAGAAACAAAAGATATTGTTTTCAAGTCTTGGCCCAGAGTTGGGTTCTTCATTAATCTTTGGGCTCCTATAATAGCATGACTTAAGTTTCCTTTAAGAACATAGCAACACAAGCAGTAACCCTCTTTATTTTATTTTTTTTATTTTCCCTTTACTAGCAGTATAACCTCCATAAGATCTCCTGCAGTTTGCGTATTGTCCTAACCGCTCCACGGATGATGCCATCACCACAACCGGCCATCTGGCCCTCACACACCTGGACTGTAAGGACTCCTACGTTTGAATGCTGTTCATAGATTTCAGTTCAGCATTCAACACAATCATCCCTCAGCAGCTGATTGAGAAGCTGAGTCTGCTGGGCCTGAACACCTCTCTCTGCAACTGGACCCTGGATTTCCTGACTGGGAGACCTCAGTCAGTCTGGATCAGGAACAGTATCTCCAGCACCACCACACTGAGCACTGGAGCTCCTCAGGGCTGTGTGCTCAGTCCATTGCTGTTCACTCTGCTGACTCACGACTGTGCAGCAATGCACAGCTCCAACCACATCAAGTTCGCCGATGACACGACCGTGGTGGGTCTCATCAGTAAGACTGACAAGTCAGCATACAGAGAGGAGGTGCAACATCTAACAGCCTGGTGCAGAGCCAACAACCTCTCCCTGAATGTCGACAAGACCAAAGAGATGGTTGTTGACTTCAGGAGAGCACAGAGTGACCATTCTCCGCTGTTCATCAACGGATCCTCAGTGGAGATCGTCAAGACCACCAAATTCCTTGGTGTCCATCTGGCGGAGAACTTCACCTGGTCACTCAACGCCAGCTCCATCACCAAGAAAGCCCAGCAGTGCCTCTACTTCCTGAGGAGGCTGAGGAAAGCCCATCTCCCTTCCCCCATCCCGACTGTGTACTACAGAGGGACCATCGAGAGCATCCTAAGCAGCTGCATCACTGCCTGGTTTGGGAACTGCACCGTCTCAGATCGCAAGACCCTTCAACGGATAGTGAGGACAGCTGAAAAGATCACTGGAGTCTCTCTCCCCTCTATCATGGACATTTACACCGCACGCTGCATCCGCAAAGCTAACCGCATTGTGGCTGACCCCACACACCCTTCACACACACTCTTCACCCTCCTGCCATCTGGAAAGAGCTACCGGAGCATTTGGGCCCTCACAACCAGACTGTGTAACAGTTTCTTTCCTCAAGCCATCAGGCTCCTCAACAACCAGGACTGAACTGTTCTCCTCTCTCACACACACATACACGCACGCATGCGCACTCACTCACTCACTCACTCACTCAGGACTGAACTGTATACAGCTCTGTCTCTCACACACACACACACATATATATATATATATATATATATATATAATATACACACACACACTATCTCTCTTTACTGTGTGGACGCACACAAACGCAATTTATATTGTTCATTACTTATTGCACTACCTCTACCTGTCATCTGCTGCTATAGTTATATTTATTTATTTCTATTTGCACTACCTCAACCGCTGCTGTTGTGTTTTTGCACAATTTTATATACATTTCATTTTCTTTTTTCACTAACATTCCATTACACGTTCTTTTCTTTCTTTCTTTTTTGGCGCTAAGTGTCCTGTGTTCTTTTGTGTTGTTTGTCTTGTATTTATTGTCTTTTGCACTGTCTTGTCTATGCTCTGTTTGCACCTAGCTGCACACTGTGTACTTTACGTGGCTAAGACAAACTTCTGTCCTAGCTCGGTGGTGGTATTTATTTGTGTTGAACTTTGTTGTATGTTTATGTAGCACCAGGTCCTGGAGAAACATTGTTTCATTTCACTATGTACTGCGTCAGCTATGTGGTTGAAATGACAATAAAGCTTCTTGAATCTTTTTCTGTAAGGACATTTAAACTTCACTGAAGGTCAAACCCAGGGGTGTTGGTTCTCCTGGTGAACCTTATCCAACCCAATTCATTACTTAACTACTAAAACGTCCATGGGATGTGTTTAGTGGGACAGAATGGGGAAAACGCAAATCCCTGTATGACTGACTTTTGCCACCCCAGTGGTCTAGACCTAGAATTCATGGCCTTTCACTAGTGGGCTATCGTCCATTGTGCTACCCAATGGCTCAGTCAGTAGTAAGCCTTTTCAGCCCTTCTGATTCCATAGGTAATCCTGAGAGTCTATTCTGCCTGTTTACTCATAGCATTCTTGTGCCATTGCCCTTTGAGGTTCTGGCAGGAAGCTTTTGTTTGGCAGCAGAATGAAAACATGTCTAGAGCTTTCACTCTGTGTGCCATCCTCTGCACTGGTTAGCTGGGTATTTAGCTCTTTACAAAAAGTGGAATGTGTGCTAAAAGTGAAATGAACTGAAAACATCCCTATTTAGAAGCGTCCTGTTGCTACAATCATTATTAAAAGAAACCATAAGCAATCTGTGTTGTGTATCTACATTGTGCAACAGGTTGTACTAATGGTAGTATATAGTTCATGATGTGATGCTGATTCATTAAACCTAAACATGGAAAAATAAATGGATTTCTAAACATTGTGTTCTCTGCATACAGATCATAAAAATATAAGAACTGTATAACACAAAGTATTTAAAAGAAAAAAGAAAGTAAGAAAATGGTTTATTGAAATATAACATACATTTTTAATCACACTAGATATACAATGCTTAATTACAAGGAATGTCTTTATTCCTATGTTAATTTTGACATATTTAGATTTTATTATTTTGTGCCTTGGGGACATGAAATGTAGACTGGCGTAACAGACGGATATGCTTTCATAAAAGCTTGCTTTATATTTAAAGAGTTTGGCCAGAATTATTAGCATATTAAGAATAGCTGAACATTTATTTTCCAGTATACAGCACAGCCACATAGGATGCTTTGATAAACAAAATAAACTTTGATTTGCAGAGGTTTGTAATATGCTTAACCCAATAAAACTTTGTAAAGACGTTATAATTCAATTTATTTAAAGTGTGTATGCATATTTGTCTCATTTTTTCCATTTAAATATGCTTTATTCAATGCCACAAGAACAAGAGGTATTACATAGTCGCATTATTACAATATTAGCTGCCAGATAAAAAAAAGGGGGAGAAATAAATAAATAATAAAAATAAATAAATAAAAATGTTACATAAATTTCAGTGCTTCCAGAGCTTAAAATGTTTTCAGACCTTTTTTGGTTTAATTTCAGTCATTTATAAAATGTGGAAAAATTTGGGTTTACATCAAGCCCACTTTTTTTATGTATATGGTATTTTCCTAATAAAATTGTGTCAATGACGTCCTAGGCAAAAAGACGTCACTGGTAAAGGTCAGAATACGGTGATTGACAGAAGAATGAACCAATAGTGTTAGCCCACAGTGATGAGGGGCGGGGTTAAATAACCAACTTAACATTTGGAAGCACGCTACTATAGAAACTGACTTGAGAGACGCATTGTAGAGGTAGGTGCAACGATTTCTGTTTTTTTAAACCAGAACGGAACATTAAAAATGATCCTGAAATTATATTACATATTATATTAAGAATATATTTCGATTTAAGGCTCGAGCGAGAAGTAGTAAGCTGGTCAATAAGCAGTGGAAAGCTAAGACATCATGCCATATGTTAGCTTGGACTAGCTTGTTTGTTCGAAGTAGCTTTAAGGCTGGATTGTCACGTAAAAAAATGTAAATAGTTTTAAATGTGTTTGTTTCAGATCCTCGGTTTTGAGGGTGTCTCAAAGTTTCTTTTCGGGCTTCATCAGTCTGCATCGTAAGGATTGCTACAGGCTCCGCAGCGCTATAACGCAGTGCTGCATACAGTAGGACCTGATCATCCTAACACTTCATTCATCTCAGGGAGACCAGCGGTGTGTTTATGTCTGTGCTTTACGAAAACGCAGACTATTCGGACGTCAGGAGCTGCGGATGGGAAAGGTACACATATCTATATTTACAGGATAATTATTTGTTTGTTTTTTTTGTCTGGCATGTGTTTCTTGTTCCTGTCTCGCGCCTGCTCTCTAAAACGAGTTGGTTCAAAATGGCGCCTTCCTTCCAATTCGCACTTCTTCTTTGGATTTGGATAACGGACACCCAACGAATATTTACTATACTTTTTCATTTAGATAGATGGATAGATAGAGAGATTTTTTTTTTACTCCAACCCGACTGAATGTTTGAGTATATTATGCGATATTTAAATGAAAGCAACATGTGGTCTCGCGCAGAATTCACCATGCTTGTGTTACGTGGAATCTCGCGATATTTACTGTAGAATCGATTATTAACCTCCGCGTAGTCACGTACCAGCCCGTGAGTCATTAACACAGCTGGTCGCAAAAGATAACTGGATTCGGGTGGACACCACACTAAACATGTAATCGGGGCTTTAAACACTAGAAACAGTTGCCCCTGGGTCATTCTAAACCCCCAGGTGAAAAGAATCCTGGGTCATCAAGTTTCACACTGCTCATACATTACCTGGGGTGAACAATGATACCGGTGTTCATAATCTGACGTATTTCTTAAAACCAGAGTTTGCATTTTTGTGATATCTAAGATTAGGTTTTCAAAAGGCGTCGTCCTGCGTCTGTGAAGGCATTGTGTCCATCAGCTTTTTTTTTCTCTCTTTTTTTAAGCTTGTTGCATATTTTACCTGGTGTGTGTGTGTTGATATCTAGCATGAACATTTTTCACAAGCTTTGCTAACCCTACTTTGGAGGAGTGTTTCATAAATCTACAAAAAGCAGTTCTAATCCCACTTACATTCAGCATTATCCTGAGGTTAAGATCAGTGTGAAAAGTACAGGTTTTTGGTGCGGTCTAGTTGGTCTAATTGTCTGGTCTTCATGAAAAAATCTAAAATATGCTTGTATTAAACCCTAGTTTTCGAACCTAAATCCAAGCAACACAAGGCCATCGTTGTGGCCAGCTTGTATAAATAGTCTAGAGATACTAAGCTTGACCTATCTTTCAATATTAAAATAATTTTTGGTCTTTTAAGGATAAAATGGCTATATGTATAAATTAAATGGGCATGATTTCTTTCTAATCCAGATTCGCATAGTTTACTCATTGCTGAGGTGAGTGAGTTATGTGCCTGCTGTGTTTAGTGTCCCCTGGGGCTAATTTATTTAAGCCCACATCACCAACACATACATAAGTGTCTGCAGCAACAAAGGCTCAGGTGTTACAAACATGACCAAAGTGGATTGCGTTTTCTTTTGCAGTAGGTACAAGAAGTAAAATGAATATACCTTGTCCAAACAAAGTGCTGCTTTTGGCTGTCAGTGAGGACGTCTGTTCCTGCTTGCATGCATAATGCTTTTATGTCCCTGCATGTGCAATGAGACCAAGTGCTGCAAGGCTTGACCTTAACGGTTTTATTATAGTAACAACTTGTTACTGATGGTGTGTAGAAATTGCTTTCAGCTATTCCATACATTCTGACCAGCCATCACTGCTCAGCATGACTAAACATTTTATTCCCCCCACCCCCCCACCCAATGCTATGTTTGTGATTAGCATTCATAGCTATAAATTGACCCATAGCGCAATACCTAATACCTACTCTTCTTTTGTCTCTTGATTTACAGAACTGTTGGACAGCTGTCGAAACCTGCGTGGGGGGAACTTAGTCGACAAGCTTGCCCCTTGGAGCCTCATTGGCCAAACCATTTTCATGTCACAGACCGAGTCTTCTTGCAGTCGTTTATGTCATCCTTTCCTTTCTGGACAGAAAATACGAAAAATCGCCAATTCTTGCAGTCTTGCTGATAAACCCTACAGTAAGCCAGGATGTCTGTCAACGTCAACCGAAGCGTCACGGACCAGTTCTACCGGTACAAGATGCCGCGTTTGATTGCTAAGGTAGGAGTTGATTTTTAAAAAAAAAAAAAAAAAACTTGCCTTTGCTGTTGTTTGTGGAACACAAATGTTTTTATTTTCTTTGTCGTGTTTTCTGACAGGTGGAAGGCAAGGGGAATGGTATTAAGACTGTTATAGTCAACATGGTTGATGTTGCCAAGGCACTGAACAGGCCTCCAACTTGTGAGTACTGTTGTATAAATGAGGTTTTCTCCACTTCTGCGAGAAAGAAAGGTCTAACCTTTTAAATAATTGTTTTATTTAATAGATCCAACCAAGTTCTTTGGCTGTGAGCTGGGAGCCCAAACCCAGTTTGATGCGAAGAACGACCGCTACATTGTCAACGGATCTCATGAGGCAAACAAACTGCAAGACATGCTGGATGGATTCATTCGCAAGTTTGTGCTGTGTCCGGAGTGTGACAATCCTGAGACTGACTTGGTAACTATGCTAAGTACCCTTGTGTATTTGTAACAGCTGTTGAAGTAGGCCTTTTTCTCTTTATATGAATGTCCTTGTTGACCTTTGAATGAAGCTGCTACTTTCCAAACATTCGGGTGATTCATTTACATGAGTGAACCTGGTGCCCTTTGTGTTTGTACCAGTGTTCTGCCAATTTGCACATGCTGCTGAGTATGCAGGATGTTGCAAGCTTCGTCCCAGCAAAGGGTTTTATTTCCCTGTGTGCCCTGTGTGAAATTGTTGTTCATAAGAGCTGACTTGATGCCTGAATTGTTCTGGAGCTGTAGTGGGCATGTATACAGCTTAGTAAAAAGTGTCTCTAGGAACAGTAATTGAGTTGATGTGACTGACAGTAGAGCTCATTGGTACAGACACAATACATCTCACCTTAGTGTTCGTGCAGAGACTGTAGTGGTTTTGAAAAGCAGTACCATGAGAATGTGTGTGGGTGTGTTCGAGAGGGAAGTCTGGCCTTGTTAATTTTGCAGTGCAGCAGTCTGACTCCTGCATGGTCTCAGCTACATGCTTTTCTGCTTAGACTGCAGTAGGTGTCTAATGCCTCCAGCACTGGTACAGTCTGTTCTGTATTTTAGAGATGAGTGTTGAATTTACATTGCGACAGTGTCGGATGTGCTGCAGATTCAGGGGTCAAGATTCAGTTTTACTCTCTCTTGTGAGTAAAAGGTAACCCAAAACTAATATCTGGAAAATATGTAACATCTTTTAGGCTCCTGCGATTTATAGTGGTATTATCGTCCCTATGTGATATTACTTTGGCACAAATTTCAGTAACATTTATTTCTGTTATAATACCAGACAAAAACACGGCACATTTGTGTTCATTATAACATAATATGCCAGAAGAGCAGTCTATTTTTCCCTTAATAAAATAAGAGATGAGCCAACTGACATCTGAATTTGGAATAATTTGTACAGGTGTGTTAAACACTCTAATATAAACAGACTCTTTCTGGAAGGCCCGATAAAGAAAGGTTTATATTTAACAAAGTGAGTCAGCTTGGACATTTAGCAACTGAGGTTAATGGAGATAATCATCAGAAAATGATTACATGCACTTTTTGACTGGCACACTCGATGACCAGCAGCTTTAGCAGTGAAAATATTGACTGTGTTGAAAATAAGACATCTGATTGCAACAAGGAATATTTCTAATGGGCTGCTGTTCCCTGTATATTATTGCAGAATTACTTAAACAAGTCCAACTTGCATTTGCATTTATGCTGCTCCTGCTCTCAAAATGGTGAAAGTGCTCTTTTTTCCTGTGTTTTTCCAACTAATGGTTTTTATCCATTGAATCGTTTTATCATGACCTTCTTTAAAAAAAATAAAAAACAAAAGCACATTGCTATCAGGGGAATTTTTTTTTATTTTTATTTTTTATTTTTTGCAGAAGCCTACCTGGATGAAACTCAACCTTGTGTTCCTTGTGGTTTCTTTTTGACATATTGACACATACATATACAATGACATAATGTAGTTGCACTTCATGTAAATGTCCCCTGAAGAAATAAAAATTGTAGACTCTGGCTTTACATCACAGAGCCCGCTTCGCGAAGCATGACCGCATGCTCTCTTCTCGTGTCACTGATTTTGTGCCACTCAAATCTTTTTTTAACATGTTTCCAAGATGGTTTTTAATGGCTTTGGGGTCTGTAGAGATTATTTTGGGTAAAATATTCAACTCTGCTCTCTCTATCTTCAGCACATCAACGCTAAAAAGCAGACCATCGGAAACTCCTGTAAGGCCTGCGGATACCGAGGCATGCTGGACACCAGACACAAACTCTGTACCTTCATTCTCAAAAATCCACCTGGTAAGTTTGGGGCAAACAACCCTAAATGGGCGTTATTCATTTTCTTCACCTCAGTCTGCGTTATAGTTTTATGGTACTCTTGTATGTGGAAATGAGGAGACAGGAAGCAGGCTCAGGGACAACTTAAAACTGGGATCTTTTGTTGTTTGGGGTTTTTTTTTTTTGTCTGTGTTCCTTAATTTTTCGCTATTATATAATACTTTATATACACACATTGCTCTGTGCTGCTCAGCTCTTTCTCAGCCACACCTTTGCCTCTGTAAGTGTATTCCAGATTAATAATTTGGGACATTAGAGCATAATTTTATCATGTGTATGTAACAGTAATGTTCCTTGAACTGATTGCCAGTCTAGTTGGGAAGGTTGAACCTGGATTTCTTGACTTGGTGGCATCCAGCTTCACAATACTGATTATAATGCAGACAAGAACACTGACTCCAGCTTTACACCGATAACAGCTTGCATATATTTTTGCAGCGTACCAAAACTGTCACACACCTATTTTGTTTCTTCTCATTCTTTCATGCCACATTTCATTACGTTTGTGTTCTTGACTTTTGTTGGTATACTGTTGCCAAACCTCTGTGTGAATGCAGCATGACTGGAAAGCGAAAAAGACTAAAATAGCGTGTACACTATTCATTTACATGTGGCGAGTTCCAATGTGATTAATCACAATGTGTAGTAATATTTCAAAATGGTAGCACACCCAGCCCCTTCAAACAAATGCAAATGCTGGTAATGGCATTGCATTACACCTCCAATGCTTTACACCCCTGGGGGCAAACGATGTTAATCAGTGGCTTTGTGTTTCGTATCACTTTGATCCAGTGTCACATTTTAGTGGTTTAATATTCTTATTCAATAGACTTTTTTTTGTTTTGTTTTACAATGGCTAGCCTGTAAAGAAATCCAAACTTCAGTCCTAATTTTTCTTCTCCTCCCTGTCCTGGAACAGAGAGCGACAGTGGTTCTGTCAAGAAGGAAAAGGAGAAAAAGAACCGCAAAAAAGACAAAGAGAACGGCTCGAGCAGCGGAGAGGCAGGAAACCGTAGGGACATTGATGCCCCTGATGCTGTGGTGAGTTCAGTCTTCTACACTCCAAAGTAAAATCCTAAAGTATTCTGTTAGTGATGTTAGCCTTTCCATGCAAAAATGTTTTAAGCATGCATCATACAACTTGTCTTCAGTTTTATAAACTGAGTCTGATGTGTGGCTTGTCGATAGGATGGAGATGACGATGATGAAGATTGGGCTGAAGAGACCACAGAAGAGGCACAGCGTCGCCGGATGGAGGAGATCAGTGAGCATGCTAAAGGCCTCACACTCAGCGATGATCTGGAGAAAAGCCTAGAGGAAAGAGTCAACCTGTTCTACAATTTTGTGAAGGTGGGCTTGATGAGTGATGTTTTAAACCAGCCAGTTATATACTAACCAATTATTTTTTGGGTGTCTTTTAATGAGCCGTTTTGTCCCTTATCCTGCTCCATCCTTATAGCAAAAGAAGGAGCAGGGACTGATTGACTCGTCTGATAAGGAAATCCTGGCTGAAGCAGAGCGTCTTGAGGTGAGGGCCATGGGCCCTCTGATTCTGAGCGAGCTGCTCTTTGATGAGAACATCCGTGAGCAGATTAAGAAATATAAGCGTCATTTCCTTCGAGTGAGTCTGTGTATGGCTGTTTGTCTCCGTTTTGACTCAAAACCATTTTATTCAAAGTGACTGGTCCTGCTCCAGAAGTTTGTTTGTATATCTGACGTGTTTACTGCTTGACATCTAACCAGCTGTGGATGGTGATATGGCATATGTCGTTTCTAGCTCATGCACCTTTTTTTTTCCCCTCCCTCATCAGTTTTGCCACAATGATAAAAAGACTCAGAAGTATCTCCTGGGTGGCATCGAGTGTCTGGTGAAGCTCCATCAGAGTCAGCTGCTGCCTCGCGTCCCCATCATTCTCAAAGATCTGTATGACGCCGACCTGCTGGAAGAAGACGTCATCCTCGCTTGGGCTGAGAAGGTACAGACGCACATCAGCGATGGAACACTGTTGGTTTTTAATTTTAAGCTATTATGTACCGTTACAAAACTAGTTTTGATCTTAATTGTTCCAGGTCTCCAAAAAGTATGTCTCTAAAGAGCTCGCTAAGGAGATCCATGCCAAGGCTGAGCCCTTCGTGAAATGGCTGAAGGAAGCAGAAGAGGAGAGTGAGGGTAGCGAGGAGGAGAACGAGGAAGACGAAGACAACGTGGAGGTAATTACTGGCATAAGCGTGCATACAAACCTATGTAATCTCTGAATGTTTTCTGGGGATTTGCTCATGCTCTGATGTTTTCGCCAGGTGGTGTATTCTTCTTCTGCACGTGAGCTGAAGATGGAAACCACAAAGCCTGAAAAGGCTGATAAGGAGGAAGAAGATATTGATATTGATGCCATTTAAAAATGTAACAAATGAATGAAGCTGCCTCTTGATACTTTGCAATGCTGCTCCTTGGTAAACCAACCCTTCCTGCTCTTCAGCTGTAGGCCCGTGTCAGTGCTGTGCTAGAAAGCCTTATTTTAGTCACTATTTGAATTCGTTGCCATGGTATTTATATGCATGAAACTCTGGATTATAGGGAGCTCAAGTCATGCCCCTCCCCTTGTATTTTTGAGATTATTAAAGAATGTTTGCCAGTTAATGTTTTCCTCCTCTGTTAACATGTCACTCTGAGTGAAATGTGATTGTTGAAACTTGCAGATGGACAGAGCAATGATACCGAAAGCTTCTGTTTTCTGTGTGCATACTTGATGTGCTGGATGAGGTTTTGGCAGGAAAACACATGTTCTCTGTGGCTCCAGATGTTGAGACATCATTTGCATCATGTCAGTGCTTTGTATATCAGAACAACTCAACAAAACAGTGACAAAAAAAGTGTGTGCCTCTTGCACCAGTCTTTAATTAAAATCCAGAACAAGTAAGACGACAATTAAATAATAACTTAATACTTTCAGTACTACAATATAATTTCACATAAGAAGGGCAAACATCATAGTTATTACCTTTTTTTTTTCCTCCCTCAGTTTTAGCCACAGCATAAAAGCATAAACATTTTACAAGCAACATATGTACCAACTAAATATCTGCAGCAACTACATCAGACTTTTAAACACGTTCCCTTTTTTTTCTCTTTTCTTTCTTTCCTTTTTTTTTTTTATTTTATTTTATTTTTACACCTGTAAAAGGTAAATCACAGTGGTTCTCCCCGTTTGGGGTCTTGTGTAAAATTCGAGTGTCTAAAATTAGAAAATCAATACCACTAATTTCTATAACAGTGTCACATTAGTAGCTAAAGTATTTTGGCACGTATCTGTTAAAAATATTAAAAGCATGGGAAAATAGTGTGCAAAATGCAACCAATCTAAAAACCATTCGGTTCCCTTGTACCTTCTACAAGTCCTGATTAGCTTTGCGGTAATCTTAGTGCAACACAGAGGCAGGTTAACTACCTACTTTATGTAAAGAACACACACACACACAAAAAAATAAAACATTCTGCCAGCATTACAAATCAAACATTACAAGCATGTAGCCATTGCACTTGAACTAGAGTAAAGAAATCCCAATGAATGAAACACAAAGTATAAAAAGCAATCATCAAAGATGCCAATGCCCTAAAGAGAACTATCACTTGTTAAACATTCAATAAATACAGAATAGATAAAACACTTTCTTTTTTAATTTTTGCTTTTTTTGAAAGGAAAACGTTTCTGGTTGTATTTTAAAATGGTCAATTCTTTAAAACATGTCCTGTTAATTTTTTTTAATATTTATTATTTTTAAAATATACAGGCCACGGGATTTCAGGAATTGAAAATGCTCAGGTTTGCCAGTAGAGGACTTTGTATGATTGGTCAGACTGTAAGCCTGTAGTTTCTCTTGCTGTATTGCTCTACAGTTGCTAAACCTTGGCATGGCACCACTGGCATTGATTTGATTTGGTAGTCCTCTTCTCTTTCACTGACGCACAAATTAATATGACCTTGTCTCGAGATTAATTTGAAATATTTGGAAACTTAACAAATGGTTAAAAAAATGGCTCTGAAGCACCAGAGAGTGGAGCAATGCTACATGCTTCCAAGAGCCTCCCACTAGAGACCTCAGCGTTACTACAAGCTTCACTCTATCTAAATAAAAGTAATGTAATAATGAGAAACACTTTTGTTTTTTCCCCCCTCTCATTAAAGGCGTAATTCATCCTGCAGTAAGGGCTGTGAAATCTCTCTGTTGGTTAGAGGCAAAGGAGGCAGTTGCCTCTGTGTCATCTTCTTCACAAACGTAATGAGGAATCCCAGGACGAGGCAGCTGCCGAGGAGCGTGCCCACAGCCCAGGCATACGAAGGCTCCTTGGGTACGGATGGAGGTACGGGTCTAGGGGTGAACGTCTCCACCAGCAGATCCCTCACACTCATCAAAGAGCCATTGTTGGGCAGTGCTTGAATGCCCAGAAGGCTGCACATGAGAGGGTAGAGGTCCACTGAGCGCATCAAGGCTTTGGTGTAACCAGTGCGGAATGATGGGCCACGGGCAACAAACACAGGGTGCATGCTGGGTAGGTGGTTATCATAGCCATGGTTGCCCACTGTGGATAATGAAAATCGGTGCAAAAATAATCAGTTATGATCCGATAAGCCTAACCTATTAATTAAATGCTTCAGGAAAATGGTTCAAAATAATACTGTTTCCAAAATACTCACACATAAAGGGTCCAGTCTTGTTCTGTACGATTGTCCAGCCCTCTTTGACCTCGATAATAATCGGCATTATTCTTACGTTGTGTTTGTAGTAGAAATGATCAGGAATGTCTTCTTTCTTGTACACGACCATGTTGGGGTTTGCATTCTCCAACAAATTATACACCTCATCAAATTTACCTGAGAAAAAGAATCAGTCAATCAATAAAGAGGCTAATAATGTTATATAATATTTTTGTTTTTAAACTTTTTTAACGTAAGGAATTCAATTCTGTTTGAAACTTTAGGATTTGTGTGTGGACAGAATTAGGATTATGTTTCAGATCAACACCTAAGGATAAAATCCGTGGAGGTCTTGTCATTCGAAAAACGTACCTTCTTTAGGTAGAATGCCCACCACTGGGCTCTTGTCGATCCACGTGTAGAGATCTCGACTCACGTAGGTGTCCAGCTCAATGACTTTGTCATGTGAGAGCTGGGTCATACCGTGGTCACTTGTGACAATGAGATTGATTTTGTCATATAGCCCAGCTCTCTTGAGCTCGTCTCGGAGAAAACCCAGTTTGACATCAATGTCCTCAATGACGACGTCCATAAGTGGGCTCTCGGGCCCCAGGTTGTGGCCGCTCTCGTCAGGCTCTTCCCAGTACAGCACTCCGAAATTAATCTCCTCTGGCCCTGAGAACCAGCTGATCAGCTTTTCTACTCGCATCTCGAAGGGCATGGAGGCATTGTATGGCATGTAACGAGTTGGATAAATCCCACCAATAGACACATCCGATCCAGGCCACATGGCAGCCCCGCTCCTCTGTCCAGCCATCTGATTGGTTACCCACAGCGGGACAGCCTCCTCCCACCATCGAGAGTCGTACACTTCCGGCCCCTCCATGGAGAAGGAGCGATTCATAACTGGGTCATACATTTCATTTGCAACAATGCCATGACTCTCTGCATGCAAGCCTGTCACTAAAGTGTAGTGGTTAGGAAAGGTCTTGGTGATGTACGTGTTCTCCACCCGCTCCACCTGCACTCCCTCATCCATCAGGGCACGGAAGTTGGGTGTGGGAACTCTGTTTACGTAGTCCCAGCGGAAACCATCAAACGACACCAGCAGCAGCTTGTGATGCTCCTCTTGGTGTGAGAGAGGTGAGAGCAGCAAAGCTAGAAGGCAGCTCAGCATGTACATCTTCCTCATTAACATGACGTTCATGCTGCACTCTGATGACAGATGGAGCCTGTAAAAAGAAAATAATTCATGACGTACACCTAATGACTTTACTCTAGGCAAAAACTGATCTACTTTATTTTCCATTTTCAAAATGATACTAAATAGTAGAGCTTGCAAATTCACCATCAACTGATCCTCAATACCGATCCAAACTACCACACAGGAACGGAGCTGAAATTTTTGAGCTTTTAAGGTAATTATAAACAACATGAGAGGACCAGCAGTGGCAGACTTTAGGACAATGTCTGCCCTACGGTGAATGCAACATCAGTTTAGGATTTTTCAGTATCACACACCACATAGGATTTACCAATGGATCAGACTGGAAAGTGTGTTAAAATACAATCAGGTACCGAGTCAGTGTTTCAGGCCCTGAGGGTATTGTACCTGTGCTACTTTTCTCTGAAGGAACTGTCTTCTGCACTCACATAAACATAACATTAATAATCACTTTGATGAGGAAAGAGGAACTGAGAAAGTCCCAGCACAGTACATATGTAACTGCATGGATTTGATTCTGGCATTGCAGAAAATTGCTTATTCAAAAAACATACACTATATTGCCAAAGGTTTTGGGATGTCTGCCTTTACAGGCACATGACATCCCATTCTTAATCTGTAGAGTTAAATATGAAGTCAGCCCACCCTTTCCAGCTATAACAGCTTCAACTCTTCTGGGAAGGCTTTCCACAAGGTTTAGGAGTGTGTTAATGGGAATTTTTTGACCATTCCTCTAGATGCGCATTTGTGAGGTCAGACACTGATGTTGGATGAGAAGGTCTGGCCGCAGTCTCCGCTCTAATTCATCCCAAAGGTGTTCTATCAGGTTGAGGTCAGGACTCTGTGAAGTTCCTTCACACCAAACTCACTCATCCATGTCTTTATGGACCTTGCTTTGTACACTGGTATGCAGTCATGTTGGAACAGGAAGGGGTCATCCCCAAACTGTTCCCACAAAGTTGGGAGCATGAAATTGTCCAAAATGTCTTGGTATGAAGCTGAAGCATTAAGAGTTCCTTTCACTGGAACTAAGTGGCTGAGCCCAACCCCTGAATTCCATGATTTGGAAGGGTGTCCCAAAACCTTTGGCAATATAGTGTATCTAACCGTATGGTTTTGGTTCTAGCATTGGATTCGTCTGCAGAAAATGACTTGTACCAAATACAGATCCAAATTACTACAATGACCCAAACAACCAATAAAAAAAAAAAGTAAGAATTAACCAGCAGGGAGATATTTCACTTGTTTCATGTATGAAGAATAGTTAAGAGGCTGACTGGTGCCACCATGCATGAATGTCATTTCTCAGGGTTTTCTTGATGCGCTGTTAACAGGTAGTCTCGGGGAAAAAAAATAGGTAATGAACACATCTGTACACGAACACGCCTGTAATGAACACATCTGTACATGAAGACAGATGTAAATGAATACAGCACAGTTGTGAAGCCGATTAAAATGGCTTCAGTACAAACCCGATGACATCATTCAATGCAGCTCAGCTCCAGCAGATTCGCCTTGCTGGTGCTATTATTATTATTATTGTTGTTGTTGTTATTATTATTATATCTTCTAGTGACGCGTTCGCATGTAAACACTATAAAAAAAGAAATAGTCGTGAAAGGTCATGTCTTTAGATGAATATTTACCCAAACCCTTACACACTGGCTTTATTGTAAGCGAGGCTTTTACAGGCTACTCTCTGCCTGCGACGCACCGCAGTATAATAATAAGCACCCGAGCGCTGGAGAGACATGACACACATTTCATTTAAAGACCAAATCGCCTCTTAATTCAACTGTCATGCTTCCTGTCCTGAATAAAATAAGGGTTTTTTTTGCACTGGAATGAATTACAAAGTGCGATCACCACACAGCAAGCACCTTACCTCGCAATAGTAGCTCACAGTCTGGCTATGGAGGGGGGAAAAAACATAACGGTGTCGTGAACCGGAAGTCCCACCCACTGAAAGTAATTAACATAATTAACGTTAAAAACAAACAGTGATAAATGTTAAATATCTAGGTCCAAGACCATTTCATAGTTCTGAACAGACCCCCCAAAAAATATTGATAAAATTGGATATTTTCCAAATGAAATATTAATCCCGTTATCCTGCTACAAATTAACAAATTATAAAAAATTATTCTGAAAGCATGGGCTTTTATTTCTATCTATCTATCTATCTATCTATCTATCTATCTATCTATCTATCTATCTATCTATCTATCTATCTGTCTGTCTGTCTGTCTATCTATCTATTTATTTGTTTTTCTATCTATCTATCTATCTATCTATCTATCTATCTATCTATCTATCTATCTATCTATCTATCTATCTATCTATCTATCTATCTGTCTGTCTGTCTATCTATCTATCTATCTATCTATCTATCTATCTATCTATCTATCTATCTATTTGTTATTCTATCTATCTATCTATCTATCTATCTATCTATCTATCTATCTATCTATCTATCTATCTATCTATCTATCTATCTATTTGTTATTCTATCTATCTATCTATCTATCTATCTATCTATCTATCTATCTATCTATCTATCTGTCTATCTATCTATCTATCTATCTATCTATCTATCTATCTATCTATCTATCTATCTATCTATCTATCTATCTATCTATCTATCTATCTATTTGTTATTCTATCTATCTATCTATCTATCTATCTATCTATCTATCTATCTATCTATCTATCTATCTGTCTGTCTGTCTGTCTGTCTGTCTGTCTGTCTGTCTGTTCTTTTTTTCTAGCACATACACCAGTCAGTACACTGAGGGTTTCATGTGTTGAGGTGTTTTAATAAAGGGAAGAAAGTTCAGATATTGTGAATGGAAACGAAGGGTTGTCAGAATAATTGCTTTTTCACTACATGCTTCAGTCCTCTTGGCGACGTCTTATTTTTGATTAAGGAAATCCAAATTATTCTGCTTATGTGATGTTATTACACTAGTCTGTGTAATTTTTGATTGTGTTCATATAAAAATTATGTTATTTCTTTGGAACAGATTTAATTGAATCACCATTTTAATCATGTCAATCCAAACCACTTAATTTCCCTAAACATTCTTGACAACACTTCTGTTCTCAGGAACTGCACTGTAGACATTCTTTCGAAGCCGCATTAAAGCAATAATTGTTCCACTGTATTAAAGGTCAAAGCTTGTCTAAGGTGAACATTCCACTGAAGCGGAAGTTTTAGTGAACAACAGGCTATGCTGTCTTACAATAATAACGTGGTTTCAACTAAGTTGGTGCTGCATATAAGCAGTCCTTTGAATTATTTCAGAAATGCATTGACTATAGTTTCTTGCTGATAGCATTTCCAGAGCAGACAAGGGCAGGAACCAGATGTTTCTTTTAATTAAGCCTTAATGTTAGTCTTGACCATCCTACGATATAGCAGAGCAAAATATTTGATGATAGAATAAAAATCGAATCTAATTTTTACCAAATTCACACTGCATGTTAGGGAACTCAAAGAGCAGTGGTAGCTCAAAGGGCAGTGGTAGCTCAAGTGGTTAAGGCTCTGGGTCGTTGACCAGAAGATGTTCAAGCCCTAGTGCTGCCATCGTTGGGCACTTGAGCAAGGCTCCCAACCCACCCTGCCCACTAGGGGGGCTACATCATGGCTGACCCTGCACTCTGACCCCAACCCTCTAAGGATAGGATATGCAAAGAAAGAATTTCACTGTACAGTAAAGTATATGCGACAAATAAAGGCAAAGTAACATGGGAGGGTGAATAGTTTCATCCTAACATGCAAATATCCTATGATATAGGTATATATATACACTACTCACAAAAAGTCAAGGATATTTGGCTTTTGGGTGAAATTTATGGAAAATGTAAAAAGTTCATGCTACAGTGATATTATATCATGAAAGTAAGACATTTAAGTAGAAGCAATGGTGATTTCCTCATCTCAAACAATTTATTGAAACAAAAGCCAACAGTGGTGGGTATACCACAACAAAAAATGTCAATGTCTCAATAATTAGTTATGTGCCCTTGACCATCAATTACAGCTTGATAACGACATCTCATGCTGTTCACGAGTCGACTTATTGTCTGCTGAGGCATGGCATTCCACTCTTCTTGAAGGGCAGCCCTAAGGTCATTGAGGTTCTGGGTTGCAGGGTTACGAGCCTCTACATGGCGACTCAGCTGATCCCATAGGTTTTCTATGGGCTTCAGGTCTGGAGAAAGTGCAGGCCACTCTATTTGAGGTACCCCAGCCTCCAGCAGCCATTCCCTAATGATGCGACCTCGATGAGCTGGAGCATTGTCATCCATGAAGATAAAATTAGGCCTTTGTTGTTCATGCAGGGGCACAATGACTGGATTAATGATGTTATTCAGGTAGTATTGTCTTGTCACTGTACCATTCACAAGATGTAGGGCAGTTCTGTATTGAGTAAACACACCTGCCCAGACTGTAACACCACCACCACCAAAGGCTCATCTGGTGACAACAGTGGCTGATGCATAGCACTCTCCTTGACGTCTCCAACGTCGTTGGCGGCCATCATTTCTGCTCAACGTGAATCGACTTACATCAGAGAACAGCACTGAGGCCCACTGGTCCCTCGTCCAGTGTAAATGCTCCCTGCCCCAACGCCTGTGTCTGGTGGTGTGGTCAGGTACCATTGCAGGTCGTCTAGCAAGCAGACCACGCTGATGTAAACGGTTTCAAATGGTCACCTCTCGCCTCCCTTAAATGTGCCTGGAGTTGAGTGGCATTCATCATCCAGTTCCGCAGGGCACTGTCAACAATGAAGCGGTCATCAACGTGGGATGTGGCCAAAGGACATCCACTTCTATGCCTTTCTGTGACTCTTCCAGTCTCTCTGTATCTCTGTCGCAACCTGCTGATGACACTCTGTGACACTCTAAGCTCAGTGGCCACTTCCCTCTGAGAACATCCTGTTTGAAGCCTCGCAATGGTGAGGTACTGTTGATCAATTGTTAGGTGTGGTCTTGGTCTCATGATGTCAAAATGTGGACAGCATGATGAAGAGGACTGTTTAAATTTATTGGTCGATTCATGGATCAAACACCAGTTGTGAATTTTGCTGTTAAGCACCTTGTTAGAGAACAGCAAGTTATGCAAGAAGTACTGAAACACTGAACAGTTGGACATGTGCATTCAAAAGTGTAGAGAAGGTCAAATTAAGTTCACCTGTAAAGGTTATAGTGCATTTTAGGTGCATCCTGAAATTTCACCTGAAAGCCAAATATCCTTAACTTTTTGTGAGTAGTGTATATACATATACATATAGGGATATAGCAGAGCAAAATATTTGATTATATTGTATTAAAGTATATTACATGATACTAGCTAAGATCTCAGCTGTGGAGCATGAAAGGAAGACATTAATTAAACCTCAATGTTAGTCTTGACCCTAACACACAACACCTTGATTTGGTGAGGATCAGATGATGTAAATTTTTTGGCCAAAAGACACTAAAAGGCTAAACCTGTGGGTTTAAGTGTTTTTGGTCAAAAAATTCACCCAAATCTGATTGTCACCTAATTCACACAGTGCGTTAGGGAACTGAAGAGTAACATGGAGGGGTAATTAGTTTCATCCTAACATGCAAAGATCCTGCAATATAGCAGAGCAAAATATTTGATGATAGTGAGTAAGCATCCACTGTCTAATGTCCTTTACACATGCTTCAATCTTATGTTTATGAATAATTGCACCAAGGGGTAGCATATATAAGGAAAAAATCAGTGGGCCTAAAACAGAACCTTGTGGAACACCAAACATAACCTTGGTATGCTTAGATGCCAGGAGATGGCAGTTCCTTTAACAGCAAAAATGGTTTCTAGAAAAAAACGTTTTCTGATAGTGTATTAAAGTTTAATACATAATACTAGTTGAGATCTCAGTGTGAAAGGAGAAAGATTAATTTAACATAATTAAACTTAAATCCACAGGTTCAGCCTTTTAGTGTTTTTTGGCCCAAAAATTGTTTATTTTATTGCTATGCATATTACAAAAGTATCAAAATGTCATAGAAAAATAAATTAAAAACAAATTGTCTCTGGGTATTTCATTCAGCATCAATTATATAGGTATATCTTAAATATATCTTAATAATAGCAGAAATGGAAAGAGCAGGAAAAAATACATGAGACTACCAAATTCCATTTTTATATCTCAAAATAAGATTTTTATTTTGATTGATTTAAGATTTTTTTATCTAAAATAAGATTTTCTTCAAAGAAAATCTATACAATATCGCAGAAAACAGAAATTTTTATATCAGAAAATGTTCCAAAATTTTGCTGATTATATCTCAAGTTCTAATACAGATACTTTCAAAATGTAAACTGTTCTGTAAAGCATTTTCAAGCTTTTATTCTTTCTACTTTGACAAAATCACTGCGGTTGCTATTTTAAGGTGTCCTAAAGGTGTCCCCAGGTCTATTTTGTTGTCCTTAAAGTGTCCCTAAGTCTATTTTGGTGTCCTAAATGTGTCCACAAGTCTATTTTGTTGTCCTTAACGTGTTCTTAAATTGTCCCCAGGTTTATTTTGGTGTCTTTAATGTGAGCATTATCCAGTGTCCTCAGGGTGTCCGCAGTCCACTCCTCTCCACTTCACATGTCTAACAGGTGACGCACCCACTGAGAAACCTGAAAGATTGTTGCTTATAGGAGATGTATGTGAAATTAGCTATGTCTTTAGCGGCTCCAGAAGCCCTGGTTAGGTGTATTCTGGGAGCCAGAGCTCTGGACATACCAGGTAATCTTAGGGTCCTAGGGAAGGATAGAATCTCAAAGTTAGTTTTCCATGTAGAAGCTAATGATATGTGCCTTCATCACTCTGAGGTTACTTAGAGTAATATTGTAGAGGTGTGTAAATTAGCAAAGGCAATGTCCGGTGCTGTAGTATGCTCTGGCCCCATCCCAATGCAGCGTGGTGATGTAGCTTACAGCAGGTTATGGTCGCTGAACTGCTGGATGTCCACGTGGTGCTCTGAAAACAATGTGGGCTTCATAGAAAACTGGAGCTCTTTTAAGGGCAAGGCTAGCCTGTTAGGATGGGACGGTGTCCATCCCACTTGTGAAGGTGCTACTCATTTCTTGCAGCACAGCACATAGCCTTAGAGCGGGTTGGTGACAATCCAAAGCTAGGGCCAGGGAGCAGAAAATGTGAATTTGAAGATTTCATTTCAAACCTAGTTGTTTCTTTAGACAAAGTATTAATTGTGGGAGACTTTAATATTCCTTTTGAACGTAATAGGAACCACTCATAATGGAGGTCACACTCTGGGTCTTATTCTGAAATTTGGATTTACCAACAGTCTCCCAGAATAATCATCCATGACTAGATCGCCTTCTGACCCCAAAGAACTTGATCAGGCGATTGATTACTTGGAGTCAGTGTTTTGCTACACCCTTTATACTTACTCCTTGAAGTTTTCTAATTACAGAGTAACTCTGGATGGATCTTTCTGTTTCATCATGTTCAGCAGTAAAAGATCTTGGTGTGATTATTGGCTCTGGTTTTTCATTTGAAGCTCATGTAGATAATATCGCTAGGGTAGCCTTCTTTCATCTCAGAAATATTGCCAAGATAAGAAATATGATGCCATTTCATGATGCAGATGAACTAGTTCCTATTAGTTCCTCAAGAGCTCTTGGTTGCTCTTGCTGTAGAAAGGACATTATTCACATTTACATTATTTAGTGTCCAGTGTCATCCAGATGAGGATGAGGTTCCCTTCTGAGCCTGGTTTGTCTCAAGGTTTCTTCCTCATATCATCTCAGGGAGGTTTTTCCTTGCCACCGTCGCCTCAGGCTTGCTCATCAGGGAAAAAAAGTAAAATAAATAAATAAATCTAGCAGTGCTAGAAGAGCTAAAGGAAGTGTGGTGCAGTGGAATCTTATTAAGATGCTTCATAAAAACACCATTAATGCACATAAAAACCTTCAGTCTATCATTTTTGTGCCAAAGCTATGGGGTTTCATGCACCCATTCATGCATCCATGAAATCCCTTTATGTTTCCTCTCTCCTTTTCTTAAGACTGTCCAAGTTAAGCAAATCTTTAAAATGATTAAATTATAAACATATGTGCATGATTTATTCTATCTTTATGCTTATTTTGTTGCAGTAGTAGATCTTATATGTTTATAAATATATGGCAGAGCCTCAGGATATTTCTGATTAATGTCCTGTATGGTGTTGACCACAAAATAAAACCTTTACAGCTTTAAACTTTATCAATTCAAACAGCAGAATGAACAAAGACATGTACAGCTAGAGTTTGTACAAAATATTGGCCTGGAGAATTCTGCATGGAGAACAGAAGCCTGTGGAATTTTTGTACACTGTTGGAATGTGGAGGCTGGAGACAAGTGTTTGTTTGTAATGGCTAATGAACTGGACCTCTTTGGATCACTATCATAGTAGGTCAGTAGGAGATTGAAGGTCAAAACACACAGAAGATTGCAAAGAAGTCAAGGACACGCTTGCTGGGATGATCAGCCCTGTGGAAAATGACACCTTTCCAAAGCTGGTAATCACTCCTGATATGAAAGCAAGAGTTAAATGAGCATGAAAATAAATGAGGCCACTAGTAAGCAGAACTTGTGTGAAAGTGTGGATGTCATTTTGTTAAAACCAGGAAAGCATAATTAACTAAAAGGGAAACTGGTGACATTCAAAAGCAAATTTTTCATTGCATTGTCTGCACTGACCAGTAAACTATCATATTTACAGTGGGAGCTTTAGCCAAACCAAGTAAAAGAATCTATCTTTCTTCAGAGTATCTTATTTTACAATCACTGCACAATTTTACTACAAACCAAAGCAATCTGGAGAATATATGATAAGATTGTAGGCAAACAATACTTTATGGAATAACTGGAGCTTGTTCATGCATCTAAATAACATTGAACATCCACATTACATCCCAAGGTTTTATAATAGTGCAACCTAGAAAGGTTCACAATGCCACTGCATTATATATATATATATTTTATCTTAGCAATATATCTTAGATTAAAAAGGGGGTTTTCCTATAATATTATATACATGAGCATCAAATGCGAGACTAAAGAGTCTTTTACTGCTGCACTTGATCTATCTGAACGTCTCAACATAGTTACTACTAATTAGAATCATTACTACAATTTAAGATACTAAAATTAGAGACATTACTACGAGCTGCCTGTGCTCCTAGCAGAAGTAATACTGTATTGTCAGAATTCGAGTCAAAGGTCGAGATGTTTTCAAATAATTGAAACACAGGTTTATTAAAGTGTAGCTAAACAGCTGCAGCAGAATTCACCAGGATGCTGCATATTATTAATAGCTGCACTACATGCTTTTGACCACAAGATGTCAGTAATTCTCACTGTTTCTCAGCTTATACATTTTATATTGTATACACGAATTTTAATTGTTAGTTAGTTAGTTAGTTAGTTAGTTAGTTAGTTAGTTGGTTAGTATATAAAATTAGCAAGGTTTTGTAGACCTTGTGAAGACGGCTTGGGCTCAAAGACAATGTTTTATTAGCAAGAAAATAGTGATAAAGCAGGCAATAGTGATATAGCAAGTGATAAAAATCTTTGTAAATCAATCATTGTGAAGGATTTTGAAACTCACAGCTTAAATTAATTTTTGTACATTTACATTCCTGTCATTTAGCAGATTCCCTTATCCAGAGCGACTTACATGTTAATCTCATTTGTATACAGCTGAGTGTTAAGGGCCCTGCTCAGGGGCCCAGCAGTGGCAGCTTGGTAGATGTGGGATTGGACCTCACAACCTTCCGATCGGTAACCCAACACTAAGAAATCACATCTCATGTAGAAAGAAAGAAAGAAAGAAAGGAAGAAATTTACATTACAAATACGCCATTGTTATTTCTTTACACCATTGTTATGCAGCACTAGGTATAATAGGCTATAAGAGCTGCACTAGTAGGTCCCCTACAGAGGGAGCAGTTGGGTGTAGGTCACTGTGCTCACTGTCTTTACAGAACCGTGTCATGGGGGAAATGTGAAGTTAGACCCACAGCCTGGTGACTGCTGTGCAAACTATGAGGATGTGATCAGATACTTTGCTGTCTCCTTGGTAACCAGAGGCTGACGCAACCAACCCCCCCCCTCCTTTGTTGCTCATTCAAAAACACGAGGAGAATCAGAGAAGCGCGAGCGAGCGCACAACTCTCCTCTTTCTTCACGCGCGTCTCCTTTACCTCACTCATATAACCGGTAAGTGTCTTTAACAGCATTATCAACACTCATTACTACATATAAGGGGCAAGTGGTGTCGGTATTTTATTCATTTATCTCATTTTAAAATCAATTTTAAATAGATCGATTTCTGTCATTTTCACGCGGATAATGCGTTCCTCGCGCTCTGCAGTGGTATATGTCGGTTCCAGATGTTTCCCTGTGCATTTTGCTGGATTTAGAGATAAAGTTATGATACTGAATCCACACTTCATGCACTTTTTGGGAGTAATAGAAAGTCTCCAAAAGTTTGCTCTAAAGATTAGTCTTAATAGTAAGATTTCTTAAAGCACTGAAACAATAAAAACAGTGCTACTCAGAATAAAAGGAGATTTTTTTCACAGTGCATTTCATAAGTCGGGTTTATTTCGAAACCTCTCTAATAATCTAGAGTTTTGTTATCAGATATTTAAGTTCCACGAAAAGCCTTTAACTGTTTAAGCCAAAGGTCCAGTACTAGACACAACTTTTCTAAGGATTGAGGCATCTACAATGAGCCTTTAACACCAAATAGAGCATTCATAGGACAGATGTTTGTGGACATTATGTGTATGTGGCTATATATGGTGTAGATCGACCTTTTTTATTTGAATAAGGCATACAACTATAATAATAATCACTGAGTATTTACAAGGCAGATTCAGCTGTTCTTGGACTTTTATTTTATTAGAACTTTTATTCATTCATTCATGGTGTATCCAAATCATATCCCAGATACAATTGGCAAGAGTTGGGAATACACAGAGAATGGGACACTTGTCCGTTGCACACATACATTCACACACTTCAGGTAAATGATCATAACTAGTTCTGGTATGTGCATATTTTTAGAGGTTGGAGGACACTGGAGAATCCAGAGGAAACAAAGAAAGAAGTTCACACAGTTCAACAGGGACAGTAAACCCAGCACAACATGGGGAAAAGGGGAATTACACTATACTGCCAAAGGTTTTGGGATGTCTGCCTTTACATGCACATGAATGTAATATGGAGTTGGTCTGCCATTTGCAGCTATAACAGCTTCAAATCTTCTGGGAAGGCTTTCCACAAGGTTCAGGAGTGTGTTTATGGGAATTTTTAGACCATTCCTGTAGAAGTCTCCGCTCTAATTCATCCCAAAGGTGTTCTATCAGGTTGAGGTCAGGACTCTGTGAAGGCCAGTCAAGTTCCTTCACAACAAACTCGCTCATCCATGTCTTTAAGGACCTTGCTTTGTGCACTGGTGTGCAGTCATGTTGGAACAGGAAGGGATCATCCCCAAACTGTTCCTACAAAGTTAGGAGCATAGAATTGTCCAAAATGTCTTGGTATGAAGCTGAAGCATTAAGGGTTCCTTTCGCTGGAACTAAGGGGCCGAGTCCAACCCCTGAAAAACAACACCTGAATTCAATGATTTGGAGGGGTGTCCCAAAACTTTTGGCAATATAGTGTATGTGTCAGCAGTACTTCTTGCTGTACCAAAAAGTCTTTTTGTGGGAGAAATAGTGGGAACTGAAGACATTTTAAATGTACAAACCACTGAATTGAATCTAAATTTCTACGGTAAATGTTTAACCTTGTTTGTCCTTAATGCTAGGTTAGACCAAAGTTTAATTATTGGCTCAAGCAGAAGCAAAATTCATGAAATCATTATTTCTTGCATAGGTCACATATTAAATGTTAATCTTTGAATCTTTAAGAAAATTGGGTCTTATTCATTCTAACATGAACAGGAAGTTTGAGTCATAGCTGAAATATTGATATATGCAGAGACTTTGACCTAAACTCATGTCTTGGAAAAATACTATATCAGGCAAGTCGGATGGATATTATGTATTATAATTCCTGACTTCTTCAATATATAAATACATACCAAGTACGTGCCACATAGAGCACATGCAACAAAATATCAAATGGTCATGAGTTGGCATTAAGCAGTTGGTGTAACTACACATAACAAAATTACAATCAGTCAAGGAAACATTAAGTTAGTTACGTTAGTAAGACATTATATCTGAAACTGGCTTGAAACCAATCATACAAAAGTAAACCTGTTTCTTTAGTGTGCTAATGTTATGAGAACACGTTGGATATATGGAGGATGTGACCTCTTCTGTCATCCCTCTCTACTCCAAGCTTTATGATCATACAATCTTTCACTTCTCTGTCACTTTTAAACGTCTTATAGACGTCGTTTCATGTAACAGTGAGTAAGTGCTGACTCACAGGCTGCTTTGAGCTATAATGGCAACTGCTAGCTTGGGAAGATCCAGAGTGTGACATGAGATGTACAAAGGAAACACTCAGTGTGAAGTTGGTATTGCTGGTTTATGTTGATATGTCATTTTATAGTACCAGATATTTGTGATCTCATAATATCAATCCAGGTACACGGAGACGTAGAAACATATTTGTGAATCTAATGTGCATCTTTTCTTTCCAGGATTTCCTAAAGCCTCTTTTTTCCCCTGAGGCCAGAAAGAAAAATAACTATATGTTGGCTCAAGCAGAATCAGAAGATGTGGATATTCTCTATTTGGAAATATAAGAGGATGAATTACATTAATCTCTCCATTCCCTTTTGCCCGCAAACTCATTTGCACTTCCAAAGGTCCAGATCAGCTTTAGTAGTCAGCTAAAGCGAAAACATAGCGATCATTAGCATTTCATTTCATCTCCAGTTTATTTTTAACTGCTCCTGGGTTTGGGTAATAGACAAGCCATGGACACACTGCAACAGATTAATGTAAAAAGCGTCAGTAGCCTGGGTTGTGATCGTTTGGAGGTTGCAACAGATGACCACTTGAGAAATTTAAAGGAGTTGGCTGAGAGACTAAGACTACAGACCAGAAGACCCTCCTATCATGAGTGGAAGGCTCAAGTAGAAGCTTCGAAGTCCACCGTGTTAAGTCAAAGTGAAGAACAGGAGCAGACAGATGGACCTGAAAGAAATGATCACGTGTTGCACCTAAATGAAGAGTGCAGCCTGACTTCAAGAAAACTGAAAGGGTTTGGGAATATTGATGAAGCTCTCAGCTGGCTGAGGAAAGAACTGGTGAGAGAAACTTGACTGTGGTTGAGGTTCATTGTGGGAGATTACAGGTTAAATCTTAATAATATAATATAATATAATATAATATAATATAATATAATATAATATAATATAATATAATATAATATAATATAATATAATATAATATAATATAATATAATATAATATAAGAATAAAAGTTCATTATTTATTATCTAGGAAAGATCATTATAATAATATATATAATTCTAATATTATCATTATTAGATCATTACTATTACATTGTGGATGTGCATTTACTTGGCACTCTCAAATAGAAATAAAATATCTCCCATTATCTAGTTTTAGGAAGGGAATCATGTAATGAAGTATTGTATACATTTACATAATGAACACATGTTTAATATTTATTAAACAAGAGAGTTAATTAGCAAAAATGAACAAACATCCTAAGACCAATCTTGCTACAGATTTTTAAGATCATGTTGCATAATGTTACCATATTAAATCATTGACCCTTTCATTTAGTTTAGTCATTAGCATGCGAATCAATCTGTCACATATACTTGATGCCCAGTCTCCAGTGTCGCATCATCACAGTGGTATTCTCAGTATTATCAAAGGAAGAGGAGCAGAGTAGTGGGAGTGAATTTCTTCCATTTCGTGATTGATCAGTAGAGGCCTACTGTTTTACACCTCATAAGCCACTAGTGTATATTATTTACTTAACATTTATAAATCTGTTGCTATATACACTTTGTATATTGTCATTAGTATTTAAATAGTTGCGTTGTCAGTTATCATGATTGCTAATATTCCTCAGATTAAGAAGAAAAGCTGACTTTCTCATGTTTCGTAGACTTTCTCAGGTTTTCAGGAAATAACTGAGGGAATTTATTATCAGTATCTAAAATCCATGTGATTTAAGGCATTGATTTCTTCTGTTCTACTTTGTCACATGATTAAAACAATTGAAGCTAATTCCACCTTTAATGAGATGATTTTCGCTTAAATAATAAATCGCTTTTCTACAACCTCCACTGTTCAACCATGTGTGCAATACATGTTGGCTACGTATAGGCTATTACAGTCTAGTGCATGCATGCAGTATTTTAAATATATATATAGCAATAAACATTATATATAAACATAAATCTGCGAACATTTATGCAGAGAAAATCAGGCATTATAAATTATGTTCCATCAGGGTTTTTGTGGTTCTCACTGAGCTACCACACAAGATCAGGTTCACTGTTCTTCAGAAGGAAAAGTATATATCTTATTATATCTATATATCTATAATATCGGAAACTGTAAATGTGCAACTTTCTTCACCTAAATACCATTTAAAATGACTATATTTAAAGCTGAGGTCTGTACATGTTGCAGGATGACATTTGCAGAAAAAAATCAATTAATATTCTGTTTAAATCAGGGTGCATTTATTATGACCTGAAATTGTGATGTTGGTCCTCTAAGCAGCAGTATGTCTCTATGGATTTGCATCCTATCATATTATACTTATAATACTTCCCTACTCGTACACAGGAGGAGATGCGTGTGCAGGACCAGCAGCTTGCTCGCCAGCTCATGCGCCTACGAGGAGATATCAACAAACTGAAGATTGAGCAGACGTGCCACCTGCACCGACGGATGCTCAACGATGCCACGTTTGGCCTGGAGGAGCACGACGAGCTCTCTGATCTTCTGTGTGATAGTCCTGTTACACCTGGCTTCGGTCTGTCAGCGCCTCTCCGCCTGATCGGTGTCACCAAAATGAACATAAACACAAGACGCTTCTCGCTCTGCTAGCCTGAAAATAAACTTATGAGTAAATAGACTCACGTGTACCATGTCTTTGATGCAAAAACAAAGATCTTACATAAAAATGTATTATAGTGGAAAAAGTGTTAGCTGTAATGATGAGCGCACAAATTCATTTGCTTGCACTGCTTTCATTGCCTTCTGCATTGTACGCAGTACGCTGTAAAATTTTAATTACACGTCAAGCCTTATAAGCTAAATCATAAATAAAAAAAAAACACATGAACAGTTAACACACAGAATATGGAGAAATTATGCTTTTAAAAAAATCGAAATAATTTTCTACTGAACAATTTTCTAAAGACATAATTCTAGCAAGGTACAGGACAAATAATCTTAAATATTACAAATAGAAGAATAAACACAATAGGTCAGCTTGACTTAACCTGCATAAAGCTTATTGATTAGTTTTTACTTCAGTAGAAAGATTTTCACGTATGACAAACTTTCTCAAATCAGGACCTCAGTAATTTATCCTTGGGAAATTTCAGGAGAATCTGATAATAGAAATGTTATTTTAACATCTAATTTAATATCATGAACATTTTTTTATCTGCTCTGTATCTTCTTCTTCTTCTTTCGGCTTTTCCCTTCAGGGGTGTCCACAGCGAATCATCTCTCTCCACCTATCCCTATCTTCTGCATCCTCAACACTTGCACCCACTAGCTTCATATCCTCATTTATTATATCCATATACCTCCTCTTTGGCCTTCCTCATTGCCTCCTGCCTGACAGCTCCATGTCCAACCTTCTCCTACCAATATACTCACTCTCCCTCCTCTGAACATGTCCAAACCATCTTAATCTGGCCTCCCTAACTTTGTCCCCCAAACATCCACCATAAGCTGTCCCTCTGATGTACTCGTTCCTTTTATCTGCTTTGTATATAATAAAGAATTGACATTAAAAGCTTATAAAACACAGTGTATTGTTTTGACAACACTTTTCAATGTTTTGTCTAATACTATTACTTTATTATTTATGTCCTAAATTTCTGGATACAGAGAACTCACAGATATCTTGGCACATATCCAGATAAGGAATTAAACATGATGGGGAATGTTGTTATAGGAAAATAATCATATTTTTACCTTTAAAAGTTTCATCTAATGTTGTGGAACATCCTTGAGGTTCATGTTAACAGCTGTAAAGAGTCAGTCACTCAGTATGGTCTTATTTTTTCTTTATCTTAAACTTAATAAGGAGGCTCATTGTGTTACTGTGAGACCATAAAGCACATAGTCCCCTGTACTGCCTTAAAGACTCTCCTGTGGGACAAAACTTATTGACCAATACAAAACACTGCAGACACTTTCCATATATGTACACCGATCAGCCATAACATTATGAGCACTGAAGTGAATAGCGCTGATTATCTCCTCATCATGGCACCTGTAAGTGGGTGGGATATATTAGGCAGCAAGTGAACATTTTCAATGAAGGGCCAAATTGTGATGGCTAGACGACTGGATCAGAGCATCTCCAAAACTGCAGCTCTTGTGGGGTGTTCCCGGTCTGCAGTGGTCAGTATCTATCAAAAGTGGTCCAAGGAAGGAACAGTGGTGAACCGGCAACAGGGTCATGGGTGGCCGAGGCTCATTGATGCACGTGGGGAGCGAAGGCTGGCCCATGTGATCCGATCCAACATACGAGCTACTGTTGCTCAGATTACTGAAGAAGTTAATGCTGGTTCTGATAGAAAGGTGTCAGAATACATAGGGCATGATGGGTCAGAGCTATTTTGGCAGCAAAAGGTGGAGCAACACAATATTGGGCAGGTGGTCATAATGTTATGCCTGGTTGATGTATATCTACTGTATTGTGAAGAGTCATTTATTTATCATATAAATTCAATTCAATTTTTTTTTGTATAGCGCATCTAACAATGGATATTGTCACAAAGCAGGAATTTAAAAATCCAGAAGAAAAATGATAAAGTTGAAAATCTAAATTTATATTTATCCCTAATAAGCCAAAAAGGAGGAAAAGGAGGTGAGGAAAAACTCTCTGAGTGATATGAGTAAGAAAACTTGAGAGGAAGCAGACCCAGAAGAGAACCCATCATCATCTGGGTGACACCAGAGAGTGTGAATATAAACCATTTCCTTTCTATAACTGTACCAGCTTAAAGATTTTCAATTTGTGCCCTTTGATTCTGTATGGACTGCAGACCTTCTTAAATAACAGCATTTTGTAAAAACGATGATCAGTCACACTGACATTTCTATCCACACAGTGCAGATAGAAGTGCTATGCTAATGAAGTGCAGTTTGAGTGAAAATCGTGGTAATAAAATGGAATTTGATGTCACTTTTAAATAAAGAATCTGCACAATAGGATAAATATCACCCTCTTACACCAGCCCACTGCAGTTCATCAGCAGCATGGCAGACGCCAAAAAGGGGAAAATTCCATGTAACTTAGCCACGTCTTTTTTAAAATCTTACCCCAGGATAAGATAACGTGGGAAACAAAAGTAGGACAGGAGGCTTTGCAGTCCAAAGATGGTAGGCTACTGTTTCACAGCTGCTCACAATGACTGGCTTCAATCAATGGAAAACACACAAAAAAGGAGTAATGGAGGGAAACTCCATTCTCCCAAGAGAAAGTATAAAGTGACTAAGGATACTTTTAATGGCAGGACTAGCCACACAGTTTTAACAATGGCACCATGACTGAGCAGAGTATACACACAGTAACACTGTTAACTGTTTATGTACAGATTGTGTGACTTCCTGTTTGTCACTTAGGTTGTAGCTCAGTGACCTGTAGTTGAGGCCTTATTGTATCTGCTCTTTCAGCTCAGCACAGAAGCCTGTTTTCACGCACAGACATCCTCTGGAATGTAAGACAGACATCATGCAATTTTATGAGAGCGTGCCAAAATTACATAAGTGAATAGACTATAGTGCTTCTCTCCTTTCAATGGAACCTAATCTATTGTTTCACAAATAAATGGTAAAGGAAGTCGGCGGTTTTCTGCCTGCAGCAGACACCAAGCCGTCCTGGCCAGGAGAGATTGGGTAACACAGTGCTTAATTTACAGCACGGTTGCCAAAGTCAGCACCTGTTCCTATAGCGGCTTTACTTGAGTCATACAGAAAGAAGTGCTTACAAATATATTTTCTGTCCAAGACCTGTCCAGGATGAAAGATTCTGCCTCTTTGGGACAGCACAGACTGATCCTACGCTACTTTTAGCATCGCTGCAGGTAACCCAGGCTGAGGACACACCAGGCTAGGGAAAGCACAGCTCCTCTATTATCCTCCCTGGGATCATTTAATCCTCTTTATCTAGCCGAGAAAGTTGCATGCTCAGACCATTAGCAAAGGCTTATGCCTATTTAAAGAGATCTCTTTAACTGTCTGTTCCCATGCATGGGTGGATGTCCAAAATGCACAAAGGGAAACTTTTTTCCCCCTTATATAACAACTAATTTCATTTTATTTGATTTATATGACAAATTATATATTAAATATATATTTTAAACCAACAAAATGAGGAGTCTCAATCTCAGTAATCATTAAATTTTTAAATAATAAAATTTCTTTATAAATTATAAATGCAGTAAATCACTGCCACACCCGATAGCCAAATGATCTGTTGCCAAACCTCAGAAAATGCTACATAGTGCATATTTCTGCTAGAATGAGAGCCTTTGAGGACATAAGGTCTTAAAGACAGCTGTTTACTAAAGATATTGCTTTTTTCCCTTATTGTAAACTGGTTCCTAGAAGTGTGAAGAGCCAAATCAGACTGCAGGCTTCAAAATCCAAAAGCTTGTGGCCAGAAAAGTGTAGACAAGTGTCTACAGAGTTTTAGTGTAGGAAAAACAGTAGATACTTTGAGTATACTTTTAGCAGCAGATACTTTGAGTCCTGCAAGTTGCGAAGTGCTTGTTTGTCCAGCACATCCCACAGATGCTCGATTGGATTGAGATCCGGGGAATTTGGAGGCCAAGTCAACACCTCAAACTTCTTGTGCTCATCAAACCATTCCTGAACCATTTTTGCTTTTTGGCACGGCACATTATCCTGCTTAGAGGGAATACAGTTTCCATGAAAAGGTGTACATGGTCAGGTAGGTGGTATGTGCCAAAGTAACATCCACATAATTGGCAGGACTCAAGGATTCCCAGCAGAACATTTCCCAAAGCAGGACACTCCCTCCGCCGGCTTGCTTTCTTCCCATAGTGCATCCTGGTGCCATGTGTTCCCCAGGTAGTCGATGCACACGCACCAGGCCAACCATGTGATGTAAAAGAAAATGCGATTCATCAGACCAGGCCACAATCTTCAATTGCTCCGTGGCCCATTGTTGGCACTTTCGGTGGTGCACAGGGGTCAGCATGGGCACTCTGACTGGTCTGCGGCTATGCAGCCCAATACGTAACAAACTATGATGGACTGTGTATTCTGACACCTTTCTCTTAACTTCAGCAATCTGAACAGACCACAGGCCAGCCTTCCTTTCCCATGTGCATCAATGCGCCTTGGCCACCAGTTCACCACTGTTCCTTCCTAGGACCACTTTTGATAGATACTGTCCACTGCAGGCCAGGAACACCCTACTAGAGCTGCAGTTTTGAAGATGCTCTGATGCAGTCATCTAGCCATCACAATCTGGCCCTTGTCAAACTCGTCAAAACCAAAAATGAGTAATGAGAAAAAAGGAAAAAAAGAAAAAGACCTGGCTCAATCAGAAGACTTTTATATGCAGCACACAAAGAGAACAATACTGGTTTCAATGTGACCCTGATAGTGAAGGTTTCCAGTGGTTCATATTATGCTATGGTGGGGCATTTTGCTGGCATGCTACAGCCTTTGCCTTGTGCGAAGAGTTTAAACGCCTTATTTACGGCTGCAATTTTACTGAATTTGAATATTGAATATTTCATTTCAAGGGACCGTGAATGTGAATTAGGATGCAGAAAATGTCAGTTTTAACCATGTGAAGTGTTTATACACACACATACATATTGGATAAGCTGAATTCATTTTCATGAACTGAAGACCAGTATAGAAGAGCATGTGGCAGTGACATGGTGATGCTAAACTAAACATCTGGATGGTTGCAGCAACACAATAATACCAAAAAAAAATAAAAAATCTTATAGCACATTCACAACACTGAATACTAAACATAATATTTAATACAACTCCTTGGTCACAGTCTGTACAGATTACAGAATGATTCTTACATCCCTGTTGGATGATATAATAAGCAGTTGTTCTGCAAGGCACAATGTCAGGCTACCAAAAACTCAGAAGAGGCTACAACATATAACAAGACATATTTGCTCTGCAATGTAACAAAACAATGAACGCCATCAGGCAGCCAGTTGGCCTTGTCAAATATCTGAAAACTCCAAGTTGTCAGCCCAAAACCAACAAATCTGCACTGCAAATCAATCATGGGGTAATTACAACTAGCACTAGTTGTAAAAATGTAATAGTAAAAAATGTGCTTAAAATGTTATGCAGTAAAAATTAGAATAACACATCAAACAGTTAATATACTGAAAAAAAATAGAAACACTTGATGGATTGGAAGTCAAGTTAAACTGCTTATTGATACCTGAACTGAATCTGAGAACGGCCCTTGGCTATACTTCAGGCAGACACCCAATTTATTAATCTCACAATATTATCGTGTAGTTGAGATTTGAGGGTCATAATGCTGCTAACATGTGCAGGTATAAACATCTCTCTGTAACCCTGATCTTTTATAATGCCTTTATGTTCTGGTTTTGTCAGCACCAGCCCACCCCCCAAAACACACATGCTGTAAAGATAGAACCATTTTTCTAAAAATCTGCATTTGATACTGAATATATCCAAATGTCTGCCTTGATATCACAGTGAAATCCATGTGATTTATCTCAGAATCCTCAAACTAATATGAATCATTTTAAATGTGCTTCATAAAAATATAGCATTTCCACTTCTCCTTACGTCTCAGAAGTCACAGTATTACCATTTTACCAATTATTTTGCTTTTTTTTTTTTGCATTATTCTTAAACGTGAATGTTCGAGAAATAAAATGGAGTTTCAAATCCTGCTATTATCCTAACACCTTCATAAAAGAAACCTAAACGCTGGTCTCAGATCAGCCTAAATACTTACTGTCTTATTACTGATAGCAGATACTGCCAATAAACACTCATGAAAGCATCATCTGTGGCATGCACAGTTACAGAATGTCCACACGCACTTCAAGTGTCTCGAAAAGCACCATCATCCAGTTGAATGACTGAAATGTGGTCACAACAATACATAAAAGCCAGGATTAGACTGAGGTGCCATAGTATTGACATTCCAGCATCATTTGACTTGGACCAGTGGACTATGTAACAGTCAGTATATCATGTGGAGACAGTGGGCTAAAGCATATAGTTTTTTTGTCCATCAGGTTGATACACCATCCTGGTCCATACTGCACCCTAATGCCTCGATGTCATTGCTGATGTCTGAGATCATGCGGTCCCACTCATCACCCTCAGAGGACACTGTCCCTTCATCTGATCCTCCTGCTGCCCCGTTGCCATTGGTGGTTGAATCAGAAGCTGAACTGGCTGTACGTCTGTAACGGCCGAAGCTGTCAGTGATGATGCCACGACCATCCTTCACGCCGATGGTTTCTAGGAAGTTCTCAAAGTGCTGACTGTCCTTCTCTGGGATGAAGGGCCTAAGGCCTGCCAAAGAACAAGGAGAATTATCAGGCTAATTAAAAAGGGATGAAGTACCACAGAAGATGTAATTGTATATCATGAACAATAATCTCTGTAGCAATAATAATAGCTTCAACAAGCTATTAAAATGGCCCAGAAAGATTTCTACATAAACCATCTGGCCAAAAGGTCTGTGGACCATCTGACTATCAAATCCATATATCGTTTTTCCCCAATGTCTTTGTATGCTGTAGCATTTTAATTTCCCTTCAGTTGAACTAAGAAGCCTAAACCTGTTCCAGCATGACAATGTCCCTGTGCACAAAGCGAGGTCCATTAAGACTTCAAGTGACCTCAACCCCAATGAACACCTTTAAAATGAACTGGAACACTTACTGCACCAAATGGACAAATCCCCACAATCCAAAACCTAGTGAAAAGCCTTTGCAAAAGAGTTGAGGTTATTACAACTGCAGGGAGTCTATGTAGACTAAACATCACATATACAGTAGGTGTGAGGTCCACAAACATTTGGACATATAGTGTAGCTGACCCAAATGATATATTAGAGAAAACTTACACAGGTGTTCTTTTGATACCAATTTATTCCATACTATCAATTATTAGCCTCAGACAATTAGTGTAAGAAATTTGGGGTTGCTGTATTGTAAAGTTGCAAAAGCTCTTTTGATTGCAATATTGTCTCAAAAGATTTCCAATGTTTCCTGGGATTAGTGTGCTAACAGAAAAAGAGAACAAAAGGGCAATTCAATAGCCTCTTGGTCAATAGTCTGTGGTAAGTCATCAAGCATGCATAAGCCATAGAGGAAGACCTTGTGAAGGAAAGCATCAGCCAAGAAGTCTCAGATTGGAAGGCCTGTGTACAGTTTAACTTTTGCATATAGCCTTCAGCAAAGTGGTTTATATGCGATTCCTGTGCCTTGCTGTGTAGCCACAGGAAACCGTGCTCACCCAGTAGGAGGAACTTCCTGCTGTCTCCATAGAGCTGTCTCAAGTTGATACAGAACTCGTGAATGGAGGCACCGTTTCTGTACTCATGCAAATGTGTGGCAAACTGCTGAATCTCCTGAGAGGACAATTTTGTTCTCAACTAGAAGACAAAAAAACATGCAGGGTTTAGCACCTGACAAGGTTCACTAAAGTAACAAATGTACAATTCTTAAGACATGAAATCATTAAAAACACACAGCAAAATTCACTTTGTTTATGCACACACACACAAATACACACACACACACATACACACACACACACATACACACACACACACAAATACACACACACACAAATACACACACACACAAATACACACACACAAATACACACACACAAATACACACACACAAATACACACACACACACAAATACACACACACACACAAATACACACACACACACAAATACACACACACACACAAATACACACACACACACCGTAGTCATGTAGTCCTGGAGCAGCTCTGCTGCTGTTGTGCTTAGTTCACTCTCACTGGCGGTTTTATCTTGTGGTGATGCTGGTGTGGATGATGGTGATGAACACGGAGAATGTCCTGCTGCCTCTAATGAGCTCTGAAACACGCTGTGAATGGCCAGAAAGATTACTATCACTGCATCCAACACAGCCAATGGTGACTGTTGAGTTAGTTAACTTACAGCACGATCCACTACAATCTCAGAAATAAAACTGGGATTAAAACAATACTTACAACGAGCCTGGGCCTCCTTCAAATGGCTCTTTAACATCCTTACTTGAGGAGTCATCTTGAGATTAAAAATAAACACAAGCCTTGTGATTAACGACTTACAGCATGTGTTATTTACAACCCAACTTCCCTTTTGCTACCCACAGTTCTTGAATTATCAACCCATTCAATACAGAGAAGAATGTGGAATAATAATCAGCAAAAGTTTTATCCCAACAGTGTTTTTGAGAGGTCTGATTTCAGACTTTTTCTCCAAATCCGACTGAAGCCACATTTGTATGGGGAAGTGTCTCAAATGGATTGGATTTCATGTTTTCGCCTAAATTCTGCCCCTGAAATTTATTTGTATTAAAACATGAGCAATACTCTTATGTAAAACATAATCTCTTCATTGGTAACTACTCTGCCCGGCACTCATTAACCTTTGGATACTTACACTGTTACTATAACAACTACAAGATCTGCAGCGAATCAAATCCGTTCACTACCATATGCAATATAGATCAGAGTCTAAACCTAGATTTAATAAATCTGACACCCAATTTAAGATCTGAACAAATAATTAAGAAGTTAAAAAATAACTCAAACGTTAGACATTCCAGTTAACCATTATTTTGACCAAATTGACACTGTCCTTTCGAAGTCTTCCAGTTAGATTACATTAGGTCAGACAGGACCTTGAATGTCTTCCAAGATGAACAAACATTAAAAGATTGTCAATCTACTTGTTCCATGTGTGTGTTGCTGTGATAACCAACATGTAGATATCGCCTTCCCAGCACTCACCGCTGTAGAGGGACAGATGCCGAGTGGGCGTTGTAGCTCCATCGAGAAAGTCGATGGTTCTGTCCAGGAAGTCGATAGTAGATTCCGTGTAGACTATCTGAAAGACCTGACTGAGGAGCAGACACAGTTCCTCCGCTGCTGCCTGAAACAATACAACCAGCAGAGACCGTCACTACAGTCCTGATTAAATCGACAAACACAATAAGTTCTAGTGCTGCATTTTTGAAGAGCTACAGATTCAGTTATAATTAAGGTGAAATACTCAGTAAAGAGGTTTTAGTGGTGTAATGATTCAGTGCGCTGTATCAAATCATTACACGGCTCTCAGTACAATATGTCTCTGAGTATTCTACAATACATTCAACCCTCTGCATAACAGAATGTTATTTGTCCTAAGCTACTACTTGTATTATGTGAAGCATAATAAGTATTTAAACTTAATCAAGCGTTCTCGTCCTCCTCTGAAAAGTTGGCTTCATCTAAATTCAAAAGAGGCAGAAAAAAATGCTTCCTGTAAATACACTGTTCTACACAAGCAAATATACTCACATACTAGCATACAGACAGGGTGCAGTTTTTTTACACCAATGTACCAAAATTCATACCATGCATCAAGTATGAATCTAAAAAGATCTTAAGTCCAATCAGCTATGTTTCTTTGAGTTACAAAGTCACTCTGACACTCTTGTGAAAGCTTTGAGTACCCACGATATGACAGAAAAGATTATTCATGATACTACTAGGTTATTGTTATACAGCCTGGCTTCACTAGAGATATGAAGAACCACTGTACCACACTCATTGAACAAAAGACTGGACAGGTTAGTGACCTTATTCTCGACGGCCAGCACGAGCAGGCAGCAGACGTCCACAGCTCCACTCTCGGACAAAGAGCTCAGAGTAGGTGACTTCGACAGCTCCGGACATGTGCTGGGACAAGGTGAGCCTCCAGGCTCTTGGGCTACACACACAAACACTGTTATTAATAATGAAAAGATTTGATTCTGGATTATTTTGTACATTGATGAAATAGAATTCACTGAATCGCACTTTTAAACAAAGTCATAATGCTAGTGGGGTCTCAAGTTCTGAGTGTATGAACACACCTGTTTTCAAAATCACCAGGTGTAAGGAGTCATCTCGAATGTAGGAAACAGCAGCGATGTCATGGATAGGTACTCTAAGGATGATGTCCTCTCCATCACGCCACACCAGCTTGATGTTGTAAGCGGACAGGCTGACCACAGCATCTTGCTCCGATGTCAGCTGACCTGCCAGCTGGTGAGATTTCTGGGAGCACATACAGAGAAACCAGATTCAATTGGTTCTGTGACCGATTAGCATAACTGAGAAATGAAATCATGTGCTAGTCATCTCACCCTGGCATTGTCAATCAGTTGTAAAACCTCAGTGCGGCTAGAGGGATTGAGGTATCCTGGGACTGAGGTCAGCTGCCCCAGATACTACAATATGACAAAATGCGCACACATACAAATCAACACAAGGTCAGGGGTGTAAGGAAGACAAGAAACTCAGTCAATAATTGACACACAGGCTAGATATCTAAATACTATCAAGATCAGTGGTTTTCTAGGTCAGGTCCATAAAGAATAGCTAGTGAGTCAGTGATATATATCTATATATCTATATATATATATATATATATATATATATATATATATATATATATATATATATATATATATATATATATACATATATCTATATCTATATCTATATATATATATCTATATCTATATATATATACATACATACACACACACACACTGTATATATGTATATGTATATATATATATATATATGTATATGTATGTATATATATATATATATATATATATATATATATATATATATATATATATATATATATATATACACACATACATACAAGGGTTGGACAATGAAACTGAAACACCTAGTTTTAGACCACAATAATTCATTAGTATGGTGTAGGGCCTCCTTTTGCGGCCAATACAGCATCAATTCGTCTTGGGAATGACAGATACAAGTCCTGCACAGTGGCCAGAGGGATTTTGAGCCATTCTTCTTGCAGAATAGTGGCCAGGTCACTACGTGATGCTGGTGGAGGAAAATGTTTCCTGACTCCAAAACACCCGAAAGTGGCTCAATAATATTTAGATCTGGTGACTGTGCAGGCCATGGGAGATGTTCAACTTCACTTTCATGTTCATCAAACCACTCTGTCACCAGTCTTACTGTGTGTATTGGTGCATTATCATCCTGATACACAGCACCGCCTTCAGGACACAATGTTTAAACCATTGGGTGCACATGGTCCTCCAGAATGGTTCGGTAGTCCTTGGCGGTGACACGCCCATCTAGCACAAGTACTGGGCCTAGGGAATGCCATGATATTGCAGCCCAAACCATCACTGATCCACCCCCATGCTTCACTCTGGGCATGCAACAGTCTGGGTGGTACGCTTCTTTGGGGCTTCTCCACACCGCAACTTTCCCGGATGTGGGAAAGACAGTGAAGGTGGACTCATCAGAGAACAATACATGTTTCACATTGCTCACAGACCAAGATTTTTGCTGCTGGCACCATTGCAACCGACGTTTGGCATTGGCACGAGTGACCAAAGGTTTGGCTATAGCAGCCCGGCCATGTACATTGACCCTGTGGAGCTCCTGACGGACAGTTTCGGTGGAAACAGGAGAGTTGAGGTGCACATTTAATTCTGCAGTGAGTTGGGCAGCTGTGATTTTATGTTTTTTGGATACAATCCGGGTTAGCACCCGGACATCCCTTTCAGACAGCTTCCTCTTGAGTCCACAGTTACTCCTGTTGGATGTGGTTCGTCCTTCTTGGTGGTATGCTGACATTACCCTGGATACCGTGGCTCTTGATACATCACAAAGACTTGCTGGCTTAGTCACAGATGCGCCAGCGAGACCTGCACCAACAATTTGTCCTCTTTTGAACTCTGATATGTCACCCATAATGTTGTGTGCATTGCAATATTTTAAGCAAAACTGTGCTATTACTCTGCTAATTAAACCTTCACACTCTGCTCTTACTGGTGGAATGTGCAATCAATGAAGATTGGCCACCAGCCTGGTCAAATTTAGCCATGAACCCTCCAACACTAAATTGGCCAGTGTTTCAGTTTCATTGTCCAACCCCTGTGTGTGTGTGTGTGTGTGTGTGTATATATATATATATATATATATATATATATATATATATATATATATATATATATATATATATATATATATATATATTTTTTTTTTTTTTTTTTTCTTTGTTACTTTTTTCTTTGTTTTTCTTTTCGTTATTATTGTAGACTTTCAAATAATGAGCCTAATGCATGACTATTCTATAAACTAAATCTGTACTGACCAGGTCTGTTTAAATTTTTCCCTGGCCACAAAATGTTTAAGAACCCCTGATTCAGATAAACACACTGGGGTGCTTCATGTCCTCTTATACCCTTCACATAAGAGCAGAAATGCACCAAACCTAGGTACGTCCTACTCTGTGGTGAGGTTAGTCTTACCTTAACCTCTTTTTCAATGTAATCGTTGAGCAGGATGTCTGGGTCAATCCGGTGGTCAGGGACAGAGAGTGAAAAGGTGTGAAGAGCCCGTCGTTCGGTGCACTTCTCCTGAGCTTTCTTATCTCTCCCTTTCTCCCCCTTCAGAAACACACGCTTAAATGGAGACACGATACCCGGCTGTGACGACAGGGGAAGACAAAGGAAAGGGAGAGTGAGAAAAGAGCAAAACAGAATTTCTATATACACAGCTTTGTGAGTCATGATGCAGGGGAGTTTAGAAGCCATGGAAATGGTGCACAAAGACTCCACTGCTATGTGGATGTAGCCACTTAGTAACATTTAGACTAAATACAGCGGATCTGTGTCACCTGAGCTGCTGTGGAAACTACCCAAAATGACCAGAAGGTTGTTCTAGTGATGGTAGTTTGAAGCTAATTTAGACTCAGAACAGATAAGCTCATGCTGACAGTCATTTCCTACATTTATTCTTTTCACCAGCAAAAACAAGATGACTTGCAGAACACTAATATACTGTAGCCTTACAGTATCCAACATACCATGGAAAATACCAACCAATGTTTTTTAGGAAACTATATACATATAAACATATTTTAGCAAAGGAGACTGACCTCAGAATTGGTGCGAATGTTACAAAAAAGCCTATTTTCTCGGTGGTAAACCATTAGTTAATATTGGCCTCGTAGCAATCACAAGAGTTGTGCACATTTTTTTCCTTCCTCATTTTCCAAGCTTAAGAAGTGCACATTAAACAAAAAGCAAATGTCGGATTTGCAGAAAACCTTGCAATGCTAACTTCCGTTAGCAGAAATAAAAATGTTTCTAGGAAACCTACCTCCGTCTCCATGGTTTCTCGCTAGAAACTCTAAAGAGCACACACAAAAAGAAGAGTAACTGTCGTTATTAATCTTGAACACAATGCTCCTTTACGAACACTTGCGGCTGTTATGCTCACAACAGGTGGCACGTGGCACAAGGCGAATGACGCACAAGGCACCAAAGCAGCAGGGCAGCCCTCAAAGCAGCAAAAGACGGCACACTCCACCGCGCACACACACAAAAAGTCCTAACGCAACTGCTCATACACTCAACTGTGCTGCAAGCGTGTGCAAAAAGGAAGACGATCAACCACAGCTTCCTGCGATGAAAATGAAAAAGGTACATGAAACTGCCGTCATTCCCTCTAGCTGTTCCTGATAACGACACACAGCTTCTCTGTTAAAATAAATTGAATTCAATAAGAAATCTCAAAGTCAATCTTCAAGATTAGCAAAATTGTGGGACATATCCTAACATGTATACTTTATTAAATCATTTCCTGGATCAAAAAAAAACAAAAACAAAAACAAAAAGATATGTTACTCTTCAGTAACATACTATCTGTGTCTCCCTTTCACTCACTAGTCTCATAACTACTTTAATTATTTAGGAAGCACAGCGCTGGGAGACTACAGGAGCATCAACATTTCACAAGTCTGCTTCTATCTGTAACTCGAGACATTACAGGTGAACTACGCTAAGAAAAATAAACCCACTTCAAACCTGGAATTGACGCATCTCGCATGTATTCATTCAGCCAGTATAATCAGTTGGGCTGGTAACTGTAATAAAACACTTGTGTTTAAAGAAAGTTAAAGTCTTAAACAACAACAACTCTGAAATCTAGGTAAGTATTTACCCTCTGATGCTCAGATTACCAGATACTACACAAACAATGAGAACTGACTTGACAACTTTACGGGTCCAAAATGATTCAAGATTCAAGCATTCAATAGCTCACTGCTGCTGCAATTCTATCCCATCCCTTAGCCCTTAAACACCCAAAACGGTTCAATATAACAGCTTCATGATATATAAGGAAACTTATGAAATGTGTTCACAGTGCCGATTTCTGGGCAGGCCACAATAGTACCACCGTGTGGCCATATGATTAGACTGCAACAGCCCTGGAAATGAATCTTTTATATGTATTGCATCATTACAGACTTCATAGACATACAAGTAAATGGTTTCATATTATACATATCATTTTTCGGGGTTACTATTTCCAGGAAAACAGTATACATAATTTTGTTGAATCAACCTGGCAAAACTAAAACCTATAAACCTGCTGCTATATTCACTGTCCTAGCCTGTTTCTATCCATCTGTTCACCCACTGTTAACACTGTTTTTTGCAAGAGTCGGCGTTGTGCGTCTCGGTTTTTGTCTGGACTGTCTTGTGCACTTTTGTATGTTTAGTTTCTAAAGAATGCACCTTGTAGAAATAGTTTAGTTCTATGTTTGTCCGCGTCGCCTGTACTTTGTTTTTGTCCTGTCTAGCACCTTTTGGTCTAGGACGGACGTTGTTTCACTTCACTGTGTACTGCATCAGCTATATATGGTTGAAGTGACAATAAAGCTTCTTTGACTTTGAAACCTGAGATAAATTGTAACATTGTATGCAATGAAATACTTTCCATAAATCAAAAACTAACAAAGTTGCGTCTACGTCTGTCTCAGCTCATGCATGTTAACAAATGGCCAAAGGTTTGTGGACACCTGCCCATCACACCCATATGTGCTTGTTGAACATCTCATTCCAGATTTATTCCACTTTGCTGTTCCACTAGAAGTTGGATTGTGGCTGAGGGGATTTGTGTTAATTCAGCTATAAGAGAACTGGTGAGATCAGGCACAGATGTTGGATGAGGGCAAAGACATCCTATACAACTGAGAGATCCCAACTTTGGTGGCAACAGTTTAAGAAAGAGCCACATATGGTTATGCTGATCACATGCCCACAAACCTTTGGCCATATAGTGTAACTATCACCTCATCTCTGTTGTGCAAGCTAACAACTCCTCTGTATTGTTTAATGCTATTAATCACTACATGTTCCATCACTTCAAATCTTATCAGCTGAGTTGTTTGCGAGAGAATTCTAAAATCAAGCATGAACAGTAACATGTCTCTTTTTCAGTGAATGAAGATAATGCTCAATGATTACTGTTTGTTGTGTACTGGAGAGGTGAACAGCTCTCAGGATGCAGCTCAGGACAGCACGCACAAAACTGTTAATGCGGAGGCGCTTACTAAATTTATTAATGCAAGAATTTTTTTTTTTTTTTCCACAGTTAATTAGGGGATAGAGTAAGATTATATTGCTTAATTAAAGATTAGGTACACGCTTGAGTTCTACAGATATGAAAAATACTTGGAAGTGGCTCCATTCAGTCGCGTGTAGGCAGGAAGCAGTGTTTTAATGGTGTATAAATATACAAAGATAAATATGCCATTTTGTTTGTATGGCAAACAAAGCTTGATGGATGAAAAATTGTGCTGATTTAAAAAGCAACAGCTAATAATAATAGTACCAATTTATTAGCTCAACCTGTTCAGACAGATGGTCTCTCGATAGAGTGAGCACTCTATGTGCTAGAAGATAAATCTAGCACTTTCTTGTGTCTATTAAAAAACAAGACATTTTGGACAATTTCATGCTCACAACTTTGTGGGAACACTTTGGGGATGACCCCTTCCTGTTATAACATGACTGCACACCAGTGCACAAAGCAAGGTCCATAAAGACATGGATGAGTGAGTTTGGTGTGGAGGAACTTGACTGAGTCCTGACCTCAACCCTATAGAACACGTTTGGGATGAATTAGAGCGGAGACTGTGAGCCAGACCTTCCCGTCCAACATCAGTGCCTGACCTCACAAATGCACTTCTAGTGGAATGGTCAAAAATTCCCATAAACACACTCCTAAACTTTGTGGAAAGCCTTCCCAGAAGAGTTGAAGCTGTTATAGCTGCAAAGGGCAGGCCAAATATATTTGGCCATATGCATGTAAAGGCTCAACCTTTGGCAGTGTGTGTGTGTGTGTGTGTGTGTGTGTGTGTGTGTGCGTATATATAATATATATTTTTTTTTCTTTTTTTTCCAATTAATCAAATAATGACACATCATTCATTTAATCTGTTTATAGGTCCATTTAATGTTGTGGAATGTCCATTTGTTCGTTCATTCTCCTTCGGCTTATCCTGGTGGGTGTCAAGTTAGTTCTTATTATCACTTGCATTGTAGGAGGTAAACAGTCATTACCTCACTAAGGTCTTTAGTTTTTTTCTTCACAGCACAAAAAAAGTGCAAAGTTCTCCATTCCGAAGACTCTCCCATGGAAGAAAATGTTTATATTACAAAGTGCTGACACCTGAGACTCCTTCTGTAAAGGTCATTTAAGCAGCTCTTTGCAGAAACATGAATAATGAGGATTTCCTTTGTTAAACAACAAAAAAAATCATTGTTTATTATAAGATATTGTTAATATCTTATTGTTTGTGGAGTGTCCAGGATAGATGTTGGTGAATATTAATTGTTAATACAGAAACAAATCACATAATAAGGACGAGATTTAATGTAAACTTGTGATTTGCCTTGCAGCGAGAGCATATAGCTGTTGTATAAAAGGTGTTTAATGACATAGTTCTTTATCATTTTTGATAAGGGAACAAAAGCAATGTGTTTTAAGTTGCAAAGAAAGTGCTTCTGCTGCCTCCTAGTGCTTCAGTAGAGTATTACACTCTATTCAATAATAAAGGACTGTTTTACGTAACATGCACTGGTTTTGACGTTGAGTAAGTAAAGGGCATATCAACTATAAATAACATTCAGAGTCTGTTTAATCACAAAATTGTTGTGGGGAACCTTTCTCAAGTCGTGCGTGTGTTCTCTATTTTGATGCATGCTGAATGCCGGTTCCTGACATGGGAAATATGTGAAGCTCTGGACACATCCCACCCTAACTTCCTATTTCTAAACGGAAATGTAGCAACATACAATTTCCCAAACAATTTCCACAGGCTCTTTAATCCTCTGAAAATGAACAATTAAAACAAAATGATGTGAAGTCTAATGATCTAATGATCTGACAAGTGTACAATGTATGACTGTTTGAAACCAAATACTGAAATTATTTTCAGCCATGAAAGACTGTTACAGAAAACGAATAAATAAACCCTTCCAGCAGCCTGCCACACCTGCTGACGGAGCAAATGGCACTCATTTCCTTAACACAGATTGTAAACACCCTGAGAAACCCCTGCAATGACGGCGCAGCTGAGGGTGTGTTATTGTTTTCCAGATTAACAAGAAAAAGAAACAACGCTGGGGAGATTCCTTCCCTGGCTCCTGGGTAGGCAGTCACGGGGGAGTCATATCCTGTCTGAGTCGTTAGCAAGCCCTGCCCTTTATTCTCCCTTCTGTATGGTGAGGGGAAAGTCTACAAGGCAGGGCTGACATGTCTGTGAATACATACTACATGGCTCAATTGTGCTGGGCAAGTCTTTTTCAAAATGCCACAATATAAAATATGGTTTCACAAATTTACAGTAGGAAAGTGAACTAGCACTGTTACATGCTCAGGTTTAGAGTTACTAACGGTCATTACACAAGAATATTTTCTAGGATCTAGTGTTTTACACTACAGGAATCTTGTGTTTTCTACTAATTAAAATCACCATAAAATCATAATTGACATTTTGTAGAAATACATCAGCCTTTAAGTTATCTATAAGTTAGTGGACTTCAGAATAATGATTCGCATTTAGAAAACATACACATTTACATTTTATAGACTCTCTCTACCACCCATACAGATCAACAATCACTTCAGCTTCTCGTCACATACACCGTCTGGAATCTCTCTGAAGTGTCCCTCGTCCAACATTAATAAAAATCACTTTGGCAAACTTTTTGTGGAGCAAAAGAAATGAGCAAAAACATATTGTAAATGTGTCTTCGCTTGTCCAAACATGCATGCTTCGGCCAGTTTTCCTATGTAAGAAGGAAAAGGCTTTACTCTGAAGAACAAGGTGAAGGAAGTGGAGAGAAAAAAAAAACAATAATCACCAGCATATCTTTGTTGCGTCCATGGTACTATCGAATACATCTATGATACTAAGGATCAAATACAACGTAGCCTGGGCCGTGAGATAAGCTAAACACTATTGGCTATTCAAAAAGGGGGAGGAGCCGCTTGATATTCCTGTCCTGACTTCCTGGGTCATCGACTTCGACAACAAGTGTGTTTCAAGGCACTACATGAGGACTTTCTGGAACGTTCCTAATGTTTGGGGTGCAGCACAAAACCAAACGCCTTAAAGAAATGATGCAAAGATAAACAGAGATAAAGTACAGAGCTAAATAATATAATACATAAACAAAGATATTTACTTTAAGATTAGTTACACTGCATGTCTGATGATTGCGTGATTATTATTGGTCAGAATGTGGAATTTTCTCAATCAGTAGTTCTGACTACTACTGAAATCACAGGTTTATATTAAAGCACTTGTTCTAAGATGGGATTTCTTTTCTATACCGACACCCTACAGAAGAACTTGTGTAATAAGGGATGCTGCAGGCAACCGGATTAAAACCTGGTGGAATGGATGCAGTGAAGCTTTTCTGAGAGGAGACGTTTATGAAAGGAGTCCCAGCGCTTTGTTACGGTCAGAGCTTATAACTGGAACTTAACTTGTTTCGCAGGTATTCCACATCAGTAAATGTTAAATCTAAACAAATACAAGGGACATTGTGTCATTCGTAAACATGTTTACAAATTGTTATTGTTCAGCAGTAGACTTCAGGAAGTGCTGTTATTGGAAAACAATCAGTGCCAGGAGGGTAACAGTTGGTCAGGTTACCTGACAGTTGATTATTTTTCTTTAACAGCATGCTCTGTAATGTTTTATTCCTTCGCTCGTGTACACGGTCTGTGTATTGTTAGTCAACTTGAATTGATTTAATGTCATCAATAACTTATGGCCTATATATAAATATACCACCTGGACCTGTTGTCTTTAGAAAGTTCAGAAATAACAAAAAAAAAAAATATCCAGAATATCATTTTACACAGTTAAATAATAAGCCCAAGATTTGAGAAGTTGCTTTATATTCATTGTTACGTTTTTATTCTACAGTTAAAGGGTCTCTTGCTGCAAAGGGCTTGCTTTGGCAGTGTTTGTGTTGTTGTTTTTGAACTAAAATAATAAAAACTAAAAACCACGGTTTCTAAGCACACACTGCAACATAGTCAGCGAGTACATATTTTCATATGAACAGCATTCATGATAAAACAGTGCAACTTTAGCACGCCGTTAGTCAACTCGCTAGCTCTGTGGCTAAGCTAAGGTGCTAGCTAGCCTGCTCCTGTAAATAAGTAGTCTTTAGCTGCCCAGCAAAAACATGACACAAAGTCTGATAGACAGGCACGGGACTTACCTTTTTAATTTTCTTTTCATCATCCCCCATCTCTATGTACAAGTGCGATTCATGTTTAATTGGATAGATGAGACTATCGGGGCTTGAAAAATCGCGCAGCTTCAGTAATCACTGGTCTCTCTCTCCCAGTAACGTTAATCTGAGCAGTGATCCCCGCTCGGAAACTCTACAAGCTGGAACAAAACCGCACCATCACTTATTATCACTCATTTACGGCAATATACTAAGAAAGAAGCCTTCGTTCTTCACGTCAGACCCGGTATTGTGTAAGAACTAAAGCAGTAAAAAGTAAAAAAAAAATAAACTTCAAACTAGAACAAAAACACCACCAAACTTTTCAATCATGCCGCCATTTTGGGCGTAGGACGCTTTACCCACAATGCTTTGCGAGGACAGGAAAGTTTACAGCTACAGGATGGATAGTGGACGTGTTCCAGTATGTCTGGAATTTTATACTAACTGGAATAAAATGTAAATACCAGGATTTTTTCCCCCTAGCATTACATAAATTCATAGCTCTTTAACGCAGTAGCAGGATCTCTCTCTCTCTCTCTCTCTCTCTCTCTCTCTCTCTCTCTCTCTGCTGCAGTCAGGAGACCTTTTAATGTTCAGCATAATTAAAGGATAATTCACAGAGTACAGATTTATTTCATAAACACATTTCAACTGTTCAATTATATGTCTCATTACGTAAATGTGTGCAATAATATTTTATATTTTATATATTTTGCTGTAGCAATGGATCCCCCCCCGAACTTTACACGCACAAAACACATTTTTTTATTGAAATTATAATTAAAATTAAAATCGATCTATTATAGACCTATTTGTTTTGAGGTTATAAAACTCATATTCAAGTGACTGTACAAATTGGTCTAAATATTTAGTCTAATAGCTGTAAGAGATCAATAATAAAAAAATTAATCACGTTTATAATAGTTGATTGTGATTTCCAACAATGGAAAGACAGAAAGAAAGAAAGAAAGAAAGAAAGAAAGAAAGAAAGAAAGAAAGAAAGGAAAATACAACCCCACTTTAAGACCCAGGAAAGAGCATCAGATAATCTGATGGTTTGTAAATCTTAGCTTTCTATTTATGAAATGAAGCAAGAAATGTCATGATAGAGTAAATTATAGAATGTAATAATTCTTTATTAAACAACAATATGTTACTCTGGGAAGTCTATCTCTATCATATCAGTACATTCACATACACATCTGTACATATACATCTGTATATAACCACTTTTGATCTGTCATTGGGCAAACTGTGCATGTGTATACAGTATACATCTTATGGTATATTTGCACACACGTTCAAGCTGTATATTCCTTTTTGTGTCTTAACGGAAAAGTCTCATCTAATGATTGACAATAAAGCTTGACATGTTTATTTTTTTTCTTCTCTTTTGTTGTAATATTACCTTTTTTTTTCATCTAAAAATCAAAGTATACAAAAACAACTGTAGCACCATGTGTTATTAACATCATTAATGTTGTTCCCTAAAACATAGGGCATTATACAATACTGGACATCAGATTTGTTCTCAAATAATGGGGATCCAGTGAAACGATTTACTTTCATTTATATTTGACAACATCAAATAAACCTCTCTTTATGTTTTCAACATAAGTAAAGATTATAGTCGGAGACGTAAATGCTACACACAGTAGCAAAGAGTTTGCTGAATAATTTTGATCAATGCTCTTAAATACCCCCATGTCATTCTGGGATACGGTTACATACTCGTCAAATACATTTGTACAGTTTTTAACACAATCTAAAATGTAATCAGTATTATTCATACCAGTCTCTCACAGCATTGATAACAATTCTAAAATCAGCAGCATTTCATCTGACAACCATAGCCATTGAAAAGGTCAATTTCCAACAAAATATTACAGCCAGACCTACAGTAACAAGAACAACAAAAAAGAAAAAGAGAGATACACACAGGTTCTGGACATAGAGATGACAGGAATATACAACACAGCAATCACCTTCTGCATTTTCTTTTTGTCAGCAATTTCTTTTATCAGCATTATTGTTATGCCTCTGGATGAATGTCGAAATGATGGATTTGTATCTTTTCTTGCTCGGAAGGGAAACCCTAGTGCAGATACAAAACATGGTACATTTATAAAAACTGATAAAATGACTTGAATTCTTCCTCCACTGTTGCTTGTTTGTGCATGTTGAGAAATAATAAGTGCCACCGCTTTTAAGAGACTGAAGTTCAGCTGTAAACTGTGTTGAGGTGCTTGTTCTTCCAGAGATAAAGAGTATGTGAGATTAAAGGAGCAGATCCTTCAGATGGCTGCCTTGCTCTGAGAGCCGCGACATGGAGTCCTGCAGTCCACATTCTGTGGTAGCACCTTTAGAATTTGTCTGTAAGCACCAGGTCGACAAACATAAATGCACCATTTGTTTTCTTTTTTTTTTTTGGAATTTACTTTGTCTAAAGAACATTTGGCTCTGTTTTAATACAGATGGCACAACTGTACAGGTTGAAACTGAACCTGGTGTAATGAACCACTACTTGGCAATGCATTGAAGGAACCCAGGGAACGAGTGAAACACCGCACTCAAGTAAGCTAACATGCAAACATATTGGACGCGTCACCGCAAGAGGCATTCTGTGGACATGCTAGGAAGCCGGCTGATGGCAGAGGGCAGTCCGTGGGTGAATTCAGCACTATATGCCTTTCGAGACTTCCTTTACCGTCTTTGATACAGGTTTCTAACCCAGTCAACACCTTGTCTACATACAACATAATTCTCCTACTCATATTGTTCCTACATATGTTTTTTTTTTTGTTTTGCAGGCAGAAATCCATTTGGCTAGACATTTTGGTTCACAAGACAAACAACAGACAGAAAAAGGTTAACTTGTTGGCACTACAGATCATTCATCTTGCAAGACAGAGGAAGGCATAGACAGAAATACATCAAATGAACTGCTAAACATCTTCACAACTGTGTATCGCTTAAATGAACCCTGTTGAATAATGGACATTCAGATTAAATCCAATTTGACCAAAATCTTAAAGAGGCTGTTCGGTGTATCTGCTCGTATTAGGAAAATATGAAACCCAATACTCAAGCAGATGTTATGTATTGCCTTGTGTTCATATCTCTCTGGTAATTTACTTTTGCAAAGACAAAGCCTCTTAAGTTTAGGAATGTCAGCCTATTTGATGCAGTTTTCGGTTTAGTTTAAACTTGGTTACAGTACTGTGTGTAATATGAAAGGAGAAAGAGACACTGGCATTGTTGTTTGCTGTACTGGCTGCCATGGCTAGAGAGAAGCACCCAGTGAAACAAGGCACCACAAAGTATCTGTTTATACAGGACTGTTGTTGGCCACTCTTTTCCATGTACTTTAATGTGGTGAAGGATTTAAGTGTCTGGTGATTACACAGCTCATCATCTGTCATTTATTGTCTTGTAAGGCAGTAATCTAAACATATGAACATATTTCCATTTGCTAACATAATCCTCTCCATAGAGATCCTTTCAGCTATAGCAGTGAGCGGGGGGGGGAGGAATCACAGTGTATTTGCACCTGGTTGAATGTGTATTTCTCTCTCATGAAAGAGTGTTAATACTGTAGTAGCGGAGTCTGTATGTGAAGTGTGAACACAGCAGGGGGTGCCAGGCAGCCAACTCATCCAACCATTGCATTCATTTAATCACTCACACTCTCATGAATCAGGGGAATATCCCAGCAAACAACAGTGCGACAATGTGCCAAGCACCTAGGAAAGCCGCTGGCCTCTGGGTTTATCGTGTGTAGCCACTTATATTATACAACTCACACAGATGCTACTGGATTTACACTATAGCTTAAACTTGCTGGGCTGTTTTTTTGTTTGTTTTTTGTTTTGTTTTGTTTTGTTGTTTTTTGCTAAAGCTAATTATTTGCTTCCATAAAACAAAGTTTGAAAGAGCATGTTGAAATTGTTCGATTCTGGTATGAATGATTTTCTGGCTGCTATCTTGGGATAAAATATTTGCATCAGAATATACCCAATCTTAATCTCATGAGAAGGGTGTAAGGGTCAAAGCAGCAACCAAGGATGGAGCCAAAATGTCGGACAGCTGACCCGAAGATCGGCGGAACTGAAATGTGTGTGTAAAGACATACACATCGTCGTCCACATGTCCACTCATTCTTTTCCATCCTTGGCAAAAAAAACCCGTCACCCTGTCCACTACAACCAGTCTGAAGTCTGCTTCTGAAATCACAGCAGGCACAAAGGGGTCTGTAGTAGCCCATGTCTCCATTTTTACAATGAACCTTGGCATCCTATGTTATTATTATTATTAGTAGTAGAAGTACCTATTAAGCTGCTGAGACAAATCTTATTATAAACAAATTTCTGAAGGTTATAGCACGCAATGAAAGACTGTTTGTGTAGTGCAACTGATAATAATATATATACGCATCATCAGTCGTCATGGCAAACTCATCACACGCTACGTTCCCTTATAGTGTTCTTTTTCCTCATTCGAGGTGCAGTGCTCTATGTACAAGAGATTGACAATAACGCGACAGAACTGTTACAGTTATTTTGCAAAAGAGCAGCACCATTGAAACACTCACACACTGGCTGGCACATAAGGAGAACCCAGTTATTCATCAAAGTACACAGCCTTAGCATGCATCCTTTATAATAAAAAAAAATCTGATAACTCAGCTTATTTTTAACAACCATCCAAACTAGAACCTTCACAAGAATAGGGAATGATGGAGGAATCCTAGAGATTAATTTTAGCACCGCATTCAACGAGGATTTCATTTTTATTTGTTTGAGCTAAAAGCATATAAGGTATGGGTGTTTTACTGACCATTGTTTTGTTAATTAACACCCTGAACCTTCCAATCTTTGGGATTTCCTCAATTACAGACGTGTTTAAATAAATGACACTTGCAGTTAATAAGCTTTTTCACTATATGAAAAGAAAATGAATAAACTGTGCAAACGTTAACAAATAATACATATGTTTATGTAAAATATAAAACACTCTTGATCTGTTTTTTAATTACATTTTACTCCCTTCACTAATGAATATGAAAAGAACACAGAGAATGCATTTCATATTTTAAGGCCTTCTTATTTACTAAAGTGTTTATGGCAGTGTTATTTGTCCAAATGATTACAGTGTTATTTCTCATAATTTGGGTCTTTAGATGTCAAATTATTCGAAACTAAATGAAAGCCAGTCATGAATAATCCGTCAAATATAATCCGAGACTTAGGCAGACATCCCTACAGAGCTACTTAGAAACCTTTGCCCTTTTATAAATAAGGAATGAAATGTTAAATCATACTATACTCACTGTGTGCTTTTCTTATATACTCTACAGGACTGTACAACTAGTGCTGATCCCTTTTCGGTCCTATGTCATCACAATCACTCAGCATTATAGTAGGCACAAAATAGTTATTAGGAAATCCAGAAATGTAGATAATGAGTATTATGGTCCTCCATCATTCCCGTGAGACTTTGCACATCTCAGAGTTAACAGGGACAAAGACACTATCCAACATATATATTGGTGGCACACATCCACATAACAAGGGCCCCATGTAAGGACTGCTTATTTTTGACTTAAGTTGTCCATTTCTGTAATAATATTCTCTTTATTTGTGAAAATAAATGTTACATTTTCTCTGTTTAGACCTTTGTAGACCTTTGAAATACTCTAATAACTTGGCTGAAGAACTGAATTAAACTGAAGAAAATAAGCACCCAAATGGAGAGAGGTGAAGCAGATAGAAAGTGTGTGTGTGTGTGTGTGTGTGTAGGAAAGTGGGGTGCCTTTATAGGGAGGACTCGTACTGGAGCAGCTCATAGAGGAGAGGCCCATCCCTGTACCTGATGCCCACTGCATTGGGGCTGATGTACTGGAGGATATTTATGGTCCGCCGCAAACGACGGTCTACAAAGTGTGCGTCCCAGGCTGGGTATCGTTTCCTGGGCATGTCAATCTTAATCAGGGGCCCCTCAGGGTGAATGGGCCGGCCTGCTGCATCAGTGGGCTCTGTGGACCTCACCTGGAATACAGGCAAGCAGGTATCCGTGGCAGCCTCCTCAGCTTCTCCGTATTCCCCTGAAGCCATGCCCCGAGTGGGGGTGGCCTGAGAGCCACGAGGCCCTGGGGTCGGGGCCATCGGCTCAGCTTCTGGGGGCAGGGGGAGGCCCCAGAGTAGCTCCGCGCAGCAGGAGCTTGCCAGGACCCTCAGCCGGGGACCCATAGGATGCAAAACCCCATAGTAGAGGACCATGCAGGCCACTCCTGAGGCAAAGCACAGGAAGACGCCGCAGAGCACAGATGCGGCATACGAGTCAGTGGTGACGGGGTCTCTGTAGACATACCACAGAGCAGTCAGGACAGTGTTTTCCACCAACACTAGTGAGTAATAGGCTATCATTCGGTATCGAGTCCTGCCTTCCTTCACGTTGAACCAACAGAAGACGTACACCACACCAACCACCATGTTGAACAGCACCTCCTCCCACTTGGACATGCAGAAGTCGGTGCCACCATGAATCACCCAGAAGGCCATAGCACACCAGTGTAGCACCACAAAAATGCCGAAGTAGAGGTGGAAAACCGAGGCAAAGAGGGCAAAGGAAAGTGCCCGTGAGGAAATGGTGAAGAAGCGCCACAGGAGATGCACCAGAGCTCCTCGATAGCTCATGCTCTTTTGGTCATCGCGAGAGTCGCGCAGAAGCTTATGGTAGGAGGCCAGCACCCAGGAGAGAGACAAGAGAGAGGCAACTGCTGACATGCCTGCAGTGAGGGTGGGGAGGAATGACAGAAGGAAGACAAACAGGCAAAAAGAATAAAACTGACCATGCATGTCTTTGTTGTGTACAGCATACTAAAGGTTTGCCTCGGACAAAAAGTTAAAAAAGGATGAAGTTATAAGGTAAATGTTGTGTAGACTATGATAGCTAAAGAGTTTATAATAATGTAAAGAAAATTAAAAAGATCTAGCTGCATTACTCATACATTGTGACAGTGTTTGCTCAAACAAAATGCAATAATTTTAGAAGTAAATGAGCACTACATCCAACTAATTCTAAACTCTTTCACCTAGTATTCCTCAAAGTATTATGCAAGTCTCCAGTTTATACTTATTCCTAGATGTGTTCTCTAACACTTACCTCATTCTTTTTCTATGTATCTTTTTTAAGCATGTTTATTATTCATCCTGCTCAACTCAGAGTTCTTCAGGATGTTCATAGAGACTTCTGCGTTGCTGTGAGTGCTGTCACCTCAACCGTGAGCAGTGGTCCTACATTTATCTGCTCAGCTGCAGAAAAGGCTTGTCCCCCACAAATTCTGGATACTCAAAAGTGTCAATCATAACAGTTCTTAGACTGTTGTGACTCATACAGAAGTATTTTTTGTAAGATATACAGCATGGCAAGGTATTGATGTGCATCATCGATACATGAATAGAAAGTTGTTAATGGATTGATGCAACACAAAATCATGAGATCCAGAGAGTCATATTCTAGTCTGACTTCAAATTGTCTCCAATGCATTATGTTTTATGTGCCTAGTGCTCCAGCATATATATATATATATATATATATATATATATATATATATATATATATATATATATATATATATATATATATATATATATATATATATATATATATATATCCATAAAAAACGTAAAAGTGAATCTTCTGCTAATTTCTGATCAAAAAACAAAGCTTACAACGGCATAAATGTGGACATAATTCTGAAAAGCAAATCAAAACAATTTCAAGCCAACATTGCATCAGAAACCTCTACATTGTACAACAGTAGTATTGTCAGTGTGTTGCAACTATACATAATTGCAAAAAAAAAAAAAAATGACTTTTGTGATATGTTAATTCTCTACGAATCAACTAGTCACACAAATTAGGGCAGTGTGCCATTTATGTTTTCAAAAACACAGACGCCATTTAAATTGTAACACAACGCAGAAACGTCAGCAGTCCTAGCACTGAGCCTTGGGGCATTCCTTACACTGCAGCGTCTCAACGCGGTTCTTCTGGATCATTATGCAGAGCTGGAGCACTAACTGTGGGGCGCTTTCCAAAAAGGTCTCGAGGAGACGAAGCATGTTCACATCAGCATACTCATACATCATGGCCCAGTAGAAACGTCGCTGATTTTCCCTTTGCCTGCGACTCTGTATGCCGAGGTACATGGTCCGGATATACCTGCAGAACACAGATGTACAAGGAAAAGAAAGCAGGGACAGTCTGAGATTAGAGGAAACAACAGGGAATTACACTAAGCATAGATTAAAGAAAGAAAGAAAGAAAGAAAGAAAGAAAGAAAGAAAGAAAGATTAGTGTCCTCTAATGTACTATATGTGGAAATTCACAATACAGAAGGAACATCTTGTGTTTGTAAGCTATGATTTATTCATATTGGGTACCGCAAGTGCATTACACTATACAAATCACATGGCCACACAGTAGTATCTGACAGTAAGATGGTAACATGTAGAAATTGCACCATTATGTCTGACATGAACAATTACCCTAAATGGCACATAAGACAAATAGCATTGCTCCTCAGACTCAGCAGCAATCATCAAAGTATGATGACTGAATCCACACATCACTGATTAATCGAGCAATCAGTAATCACAGGACTGCAGCCTCCCACTTCCTTTTGTGGCTGTCCTCTGTGTGTTTGTGTGTGTTTGTGTTTTACCTATTGAAATACTGAAATATTATACTTATTGAAATTAAAGTAGATTCAGTCATTTGAAATGAATCTGTGGAATTATAAACTGGAATTAGATAACTGTAGTTCCAGCATGCTGAGTGGGTGTGTGAGGTTCCAGTGGATCCTGCCAACACACAAATGGCCGGTAGGAGGCAGGCGTCTGTCTGGGCAGGCATGGAGACAGAGACATGTTAGCAACCATCTGGAACTGATAGTCTGAGATCAGACGTCTGGGATCCCAGCGTTAAATTAACCTCTGAGGAACAATTACAGAACAGTCACCTGACTGCTGGAACAATTTTATTTCTTGTGTTTAGGAGAATTTAAGAGTAATTAGCTGATTTTTATTTGCAATGCAATGTAAGTATCCTGAAACAGGCGACTGATATTGAATCATTATCTTAAAGTACGATAAGGTCAAGGTGAGGTGAATGGCACTCAGAGGATTACTGCTTACTCAAGCTAAAAACGCAAAAAAAAAAATGGCTGTGGTGCATATGTGGCACCACTAGAGGGTATATTTCACTACTTTGCAAGATTTGCTGAATGTGATACACAGCTGAGTCCAATGCTCTGTTTCTCTGGAGATTACTATGAGCTCACTATTTGTCAGGGAAGTTCACAACAAAGCAAATGGCATCACTGAGACTTCATTTTTATTTTAACATAAAATAATCTAATTCAGTAATTCTTCAGTAAAGGCTGATGTGTATTAAGAGTGCTACCTCTTAAGCGTTCATGCTCTACAGTGAGGCAGTGGAAAATCCTGCCTTCCTGGATGTGAGAGACTTGCTATTTAAAGACTGAGGCTTCACCTTCGGATAATTTTGGGGCTATTATGTATGTCCTGAGTTTGGATTTTTAAAGGCATGTGTGAAGGCATACCAGAGAGCTCCTACAATTATTGCACAGTTTAAACCTTTTGCATCGATCCAGCCTACCTAGCTGGTTCACATTTACATTTGTCATTAGTGTGACCTCTGGCCAAAATATTAACAACCACAAAAATTACAAATTACAAACATTATTTTCTCTGGAGATTTGAACAATGTAGGTTTCCATGTATCATTCATTCATTCATTCAGTCAGTCAGTCAATCAGTCACTCACTCAGTTATTTTCAATAATCTTGCTTAGCGTTCAGACAGATCCAGCACCAAACCCAGGAACCTTTGATGAGGTTAAATGCTAAAATATGCTTCCTCCCTCGTTTTTTGAACTGCTGCTCATGTTGGGTCTTAGGGCAGTGTAACACACTAGAAATAAAACCATAATCCTCCTTCTTCCATATACACGGATCACACTGATGTTTATGATTGGCTAGAGTCACTGAGATGGACAGGGGAGAGAGAGTATAGCATCTCCCACCCAGCCAGTTTTGCACTATTAATTCCCTACAGTTGGCTGTGTCATTGTTGAGATTCAAACACATAAATTCTTGACAACAAGGTGAATGCTTATCTGTTGCGTAAATCAGAAGCTAGTCCTAGTATGGAAAGATTTCAGATAAGGCTGAGTGTGAACTAGCATAGTGATTTTCGGCATAAGCCTCCACACTCTCTGTTTTGTTTGTAGTGCAGTGGGTTATACAGTAATATACTCTGTGTGAATGCTCTGTATGCCAATCAATATTTAATACATTTGTTCAATTTTGAGGATTGAATCATGAAACTCAAGCCAAATTCCATGCTGTTCTTGTTTTATATGTATATTTACATTCATGTAATTCATTAATAATGATGTATTTTTGCTTGGTTAAAACCTCTGACTAAACATTACCAGTGTATTACAGATTTTCCAGTTTGTATTTTATACCAGTACCTATTTTACACCAGTACCCCCTCTATTTTAAGATGGAGAGAATAATCTGCATGTAAGCTTTGTGTTGATCAGGAGGTTGACAGCCTTGACCCCCACCTCTTCCTTCTCATGTCTGCTCCTTCTATTCTGTTCACCCAACATGCCCCTTATGCTTGACCCTTTCATGTTGTCTGCACATTATCCCTGTCCTTTTTTCCACTCTCGAGCCAGCCAGTCATGTTGCTGTAATCTTGCTGAGGCTGATTTGAGTTTTGCATGGATACATTATATAATGTAATGGAAGTCTACTTCATCCAAAAACTTATCTGCAAGTATATGCCCGAATTCTCTTAAAGTATACTTTTAAAATCTGATTTTCATATAAACACTTTTAAAAATGAGCAAATATATTCTTTTAGCTTTAAGAGTACAACTCTGATTTTGTGGGTATGTTGGGGCCCAGAGAATTTAACCAACAATGCTTTTTGAGGTTTTCTTCTATACAATAACACAAAACCATCTGCCTTGAGGAATAAATGATACTGGTTGTCTAGAATATGGCTCTTTCATAAAGTTTCAGCATTCAGTTCAAGCTGTAAAGGCTTGTTCATTTATATAGATTACAATAATCTTAATACATAAACAAGCAGGCTTACATTTACAGTTCTTTCTCCCTGTGGTTTCTCTGGTTACCTGCCAAAAACATGCCAAGTAGGTGGCCTGGATGGTGTATGTGTGTGGTGTGTGTGTGTGTGTGTGGTGTGTGTGTGTGTGTGTGTGTGTGGTGCCCTGTGATGGACCACTGCCACCTCCTGCCTCACACCCAGTGTTCCTGGGTTAGACTCCAGATTAAGTGTGTCCCTGATCACATAAACTAAAACACTTTTCAGTGAGGACTGAATGAACGAACGAACAAACAAACGAACGAACGAACGAACAAACAAACGAACGAATAGTCATAAAGTCATACAGTGTGTGGGGAGTACAGCTTGGCTCCAGTTTGAAGCAGAGAAGTGAGACTGTCCTCACTAGGCTACATTACTGCAAACTTAGGTGAACCTAAAGGGCCAATCATCAGACCATAAACACATCTGACACCATTAGTTTGTCTTTTTCCACAAGCTTTGCATTGAAAACAAGGCACACATGGATATAAGTGCAGACATGTCCACTCCATAATACACCTTTACCTTACCAAAACCTAGATACATAATATATAACAGTTTGCCATTACTTGCAGAAATATATTTGATTTACTTAAAATGATTTTGAATTAAATAATAAACAAAACTATAATAATAATAATTAAATATAAAACAAGACCTTGGTGGCCACAGAGAATTGTTTAATGTTGCACAATCTGACATACAAAATGCCCTGGCATTAACCTCCCTGTCTTTTCCTGCACAGAAAATATTCATAGAGTGAGCATGAAGCAGCGAGATTCCTTCCCCAATGGGCCTCTATTAGTGCATGTTGCAGATTTTTATTTTTGAACATTAGGTGCAATAATAACTCACTGGAGCTAAATGGAGTAAGTACTCTTCCCCACCTGCCCCTATGGACAAACTGCATATTTGTTCAAAAAGCACAAGACTATTTGTGTAATTACATACGTTATAGTATAAAAGAAAGAAATAAGCTGTTTTATTTTTATCTGTGAAGCATTCAGCTCAAACATGGTAGAGAATTCTACTAGAGCATTCAAATAAGGGGCAGTGGTGGCTCAAGTGGTTAAAGCTCTGGGTTGGAAGGTTGTTTTTTAAGCTCCAGCACCCCCAAGCTGCCACAGTTGGGCCCCTGAGCAAGGCTCTTAACCCTCTCTGCTCTAGGGCTGACCCTGTGCTCTGACCCCAACCTAAACCGGGTTATGTGAAGAAAGAATTTTGCTGTGCTGTAATGTACATCTGACAAAAATAAAGGCTTCTTCTTCTACTATAGTCTTTCCCTGTGTTGTCTGAAAATTCACTACACTGGAATATGTACAAATATATAAAAGTTTGTGGAAAAAACTTACGAATGTTAATACAAGAAAACCGGAGCAGTAGCTTTATAGTATTTTTCACCAAAAACGAAATATTTTATCCCTAGAAATATTTTTAAATGACTCTTGACTCCTTTATGTTTTTTATCTTTAGTAATTCATGACTATTTTGAATGAAACATAATCACTCCCTGCCAGTCTGCACTCAGATGTGGCTAATTAGAGCCATAATCATCTTTGTGTTTGTGGCAGAGCGTAATGGCTCCAATCGGAGCTGGTAATTATGAAGAAGAGCAAGGAACATTTGGTGGCAAACATTAGTAACAACGGTAACAAAAAGGCTTCACTGTGGGCTCCAGTAAAGCATGTTATCTTCAGAAGACCGAGTTTGATGCAAACGACATGTTACTCAGTACATCACATACGAAAAAAAACCCAAACACAAAGGCATCTTTTACTTTCATTTTCTGCCACTTGAAATTCTCTCGTTTACCCGTGCCTGCACGTGGAGTGCTCTTTAGTTTGACTCACGGCACTGTAAAGTCAGAGAAAGCCTGCCTGCACACCAGTGTCTGTAGTGCTTGGAAATCTCTGCTGGCACAGAAGAGTCTGGTTCATGATAATGATGTGAGGCCAGTCAAGCGAAGACAATAACTTGGAAATGGACAGAAATAGCCTGGCCTTAGCCTTCACTATTCCAGAAGGGAAGAAAAAGCTGTAGTTCACATTTCTGCTTGAGCCTTAGTGTTCACATCAGTCAATACGAGAACATTCCTCAGGCTTAGCACCATATGGTGGGTTTGTGTATTCTTATTATGCTGCTTTCTTACATATTTGCATAGTGCATGTTTTGACACAACGCTTTTAACAACTCTGGTCACGAATAGCTGGGTGCTCGCAAGATGCTGTTCAAATCTGGAATCTCACTGGTCAGAAGATGTTGATTAATTTCCCATAACAGCATGACAAATCACAACTGCATTAATGCACTCATTCTAATACATTATCTGTTCTATAGTTCATTCACAAGGATGATGAAGGCTCCACATAATCTAATACTAATATACAGATTTGAAAAAAATAAAATTAATGTTGATATATGGAGCTTTCTGCACTGTGATTTTAGTTTTTGTTTTATTCAGGAGATGAATTAGGAGATGTTTAGAGGAGTCATTATAGTTGCTAAATCATAACAGGACTGAACTATTTTCACAGACATTCTATAACTAGATATATATTAAAAGGATTATTTAATTAATATAAAAATGTATTGTTGCCATAATACCCCAACTTACGTTTTTTTTTACTGCAAGTAGTAATCTGATGTAGATGTTAAAACCAAAACCTTATATGACTTTTATCTTTGAAAGACTGGGGGAGCTTAGCCAAGCCCATTTACACAAGTCATCATTGACTGAATTATACACCAGCCAGGCATAACATTATAACCACCTGCCTAATATTGTGTTGGTCCCACTGTTCCTGCCAAAACAGCCCTGACCCGTCATGAACTGTGTATCCTAATACTTTTCTATCAGAACCAGCATTAACTTCTTCAGCAATTTGAGCAACAGTAGCTCGTATGTTGGATCGGATCACACGGGCCAGCCTTCACTCCCCACGTGCATCAATGAATCTTGGCTGCCCATGACCCTGTCACCGGTTCACCACTGTTCCTTCCTTAGGACACTTTTGATAGATACTGACCACTGCAGACCGGGAACACCCCACAAGAGCTGCAGTTTTGGAGATGCTCTGATCCAGTGGTCTAGCCATCACAGTTTGGCCCTTGTCAAACTCGCTCAAATCCTTACGCTTGCCCATTTTTCCTGCTTCTAACACAACAACTTTGAGGACAAAATGTTCACTTGCTGCCTAATATATCCCACCCACTATCAGGTGCCATGATGAGGAGATACTCAGTGTTATTCTGTACACCTGTCACTGCTCATAATGTTATGCCTGATCGATGTATATTTTATACAACATACTACACTAAGTGAGCATTTATAATTTTCATCACCCAGGATGCCATGGCCTGCTGTATAAAAATGCATACTATAGAAAGATTACTACTCAACACACAAACTGATGTAGCTGAAGCTGGAGTAGAAACCTCAGTCTCAGTCACTATATAAAATCTAACAGCTTTAGCAAAAGCAAAAAAAAAAACATTGACATCACAGCTGCATCTCTTAGCAATTTTTAGACACTGGCCACTTAGTACAACCATGTACAGAATTACTGGGCTACTATAGACTAACATATTAACCACCCTATGTATGATGCACAGCATGTTAGATCTTCAACAAGTGTCTTAACACAGAACAGTGAGGAAGTGAAGTAAATCAGATTGAAGGATAAGTGTGTAAGAGCAGCAAGAGAAGTGGGCAAGGGGATTGAAAAGAAATTAGGGATCAATAGCTCAAGCCTTTCAAGGGCTACATCATAACCTGAGGTAACATTTGGCATTCACTGACATTTTCTGTTAGTCTTGTAAATGTCAGGGGTGCTAGGAGACAAAGGCCCCCAACACATGCCCTGGACTCATATTCCCTGAAATAATAGTGATTTTCAACAAAGGGAAATCCTCAATTAAATCCTCATTTAGGTTTTACATTTAATGCTTCCCAAAGCAATATATTCGATAAGCAGTGGGTTACCAAAGATTTGTGTCAAAATTGTTTGCTTTAAGTACACCTTGGGGCTTTGAGTAGGCTATATTGAGCCATAGTAAAACTAGTTATTTAAAGCGTGTCACATTTTAGTTTGTCAAATACAATATATAACATCTTTACTCTCTGTGGCATTTTTACTATTTTGTATTTGTATGTACACAGGCCAGGCATAACATTATGACCACCTGCCTAATATTGTGATTGTCCCTCTGTTCCAGCCAAAACAGCCTTGACCCATCATGCACTGTGTATTCTGACACCTCGTCTGTTGGATCGGATCACACTGGCCAGCCTTCGCTCCCCACGTGCATCAATGAGCCTCTGCCGGCCATGATCCTGTCACCGGTTCACCACTGTTCCTTCCTTGGACCACTTTTGATAGATACTGACCACTGCAGACCGGGAACACCCCACAAGAGCAGCAGTTTTGGAGATGCTCTGATCCAGTCGCCTAGCCATCACAATTTGACCTCGCTCAAATCCTTACACTTGCCCATTTTTTCTGCTTCTAACACATCAACTTTGAGGACAAAATGTTCACTTGCTGTTTAACATATCCCACCCACTAACAGGTGCCATGATGAGGAGATAATCAGTGGTATCACTGATAATGTTATGCCTGATTGGTGTATATGTCCAGAATATGTACGCTAATGAATTATTCTAGATTTCAAGGTAACAGTTCTTTCTTGCTGCAATATAAATAACATTTCTTATACATGTCAAACACAAAAAAAATCATACTTCTGCCAGAATTTAGCCTTCTTCTGTGCGCATATCCTATATTCAAATACACAGTGAAACACTATATTCAGACCTCAGTACAAAGCATGGCAACAGTAAACAAGATAAGAGAGAGCAAATGAATGGGCAAATGAGATAAATAAAATTCAATTACTAGCTTCCCGTGGGAGGCGGATATTTTTCCATAGATGCAATTAAAGTGAAAGATCCATAATTCTTGTGAAACATAAGTATGGCAATGTTAATATAAAACATACACAACAAACACAATATAAATCCACACACTGACAGGCATGTACAACAGGTTTTCCTGTCAGATTTGAGTGTGTAGTCAGTCTGAAGCTCCTCGCTGAGTCTTGTTGCGGTGCCGTGGCCTGAAACATGGCTCCCATGAATTATTCGTGCTGGGATCATAGCATTTGCTCACGCCTCGTTAGCTAGGCTGCACTTGGCATAGTTGGCCAGGTCATGCCTAAGTGTTCTGCCTGTCTGTGCCACTGATCCAACCTGGATCCTGCTGCACTCATCCTACTAACGATTCAAGGCATTGTTTTTGAGTAATTAAGGCCTGATGTAGAACAGGCATTGCCTGAATTGGAATTAAAGGATAAAAGGCAAAGGGGATAAAAAAGGTGGAGTAGAAATGCATGTACACAAACAAATAAGATAAACTACAGATCTACTTCATCTGTGCAGAAACTAACTATTAAAAAGATAGACAGGTGCAGCTAAGGGTGAGTGCCTGCAGGGGTGGCTGGTATAAATGTCCTAGCAGGGCTGAGCTTCCCAGCCTTTTGAAGATAAAGAGACATCAGTATCAGGTTTAATATCAGGACCAAGTGCAACACCACCATCAATGGATATAGGGAACATACACCAAGGTTTATGAGGAAGCAACACTGGGGCTGATTTCTATCTGAACTCATACAACCGCACTGTGACGGCTGGGCCATGTCATTAAAACACTAGATTTTCTGTGCACTTTGGCTGAAATGTCCATTGAGTCCACTTCGCTGACACATCTACAACTCAGTAATAATTGAGAAGGTGCATGTGAATTACAGTTTCTGATCTAAAGTGAGTGATTTACTCCTAACTTCACCCCCGCCCCCTTAAATGCCACTGATTGAGAAATTAAAAGTATACAGAATGAGTACAAATGACACAGAATGGCACAACCATAGGTTTTTTGTGTGGAGGGGTTGGTTTGAATAAAAAATGACATTTCTGTTTGGTATTTGGTATTTTAAAAAATTGAAATTCACACATGCAGTTGTGGGACCAGCGGTGGCTTAGTGGTTAGCACATTTGCCACACACCTCCCACCTTCAATTCCCACCTCCACGTGTGTATGGGGTTGGTTGTTCTCCCTGTGCTTCTGGGGTTTCCCCTGTAGTGTGGAATGCATATTTGTAATTGTGCCCTTATGATAGGTTTGCACCCCATCTTGTGCCCCGAGTTCCCTGGGATAGACTCCAGCCTTACCAGATCCCGTGTAGGATAAGCATTACAGAAAATGGATGGATGGATGGATGGATGGATGGATGGATTGATTCATGGATGGATTCATGGATGGATGGATGGATTCATGGATGGATGGTTGGATGGATGGATGGATGGATGGATGGAAATGCAGCTGCCTATTTGTCTTTAATTGATAAACCTAACAAGGTCATTGTCAATGTATTGAAAGATTTAAAAACTTGTACTTCTATTCCTGCCATCTAACACTGCCGCCAGCCATCATGCATCAAAAGGAACATGAGGTGATTAGCATGAACTCTGAGTACTACAGATTCCAGCATACAGACTGGAACACACTGTATTGAAATGATCTGGAGCTATGTGAATAACCCCTGCTGAACACTACAGACGGCGTCTTGGCTGCCTTCTGTGTGTGCTATGAGAAAAGACATTTTCAGTTGCGGAGAGGGTTGAGGGTAAAAGGCCTGCATGTCTGAATGTGATTTTGTTTGTGTAATTGATGAGAGGTTTATGCGTTTGTGAAGCAGGATTCATATGACTCAAGCCGTGAGTCACTCGATAAAGTTGAGAAGGAACATTGCTGAGACTCTCAATGAGGTCTGCTATGCTACCTGCTGAGAGAGCTCCAGTTCCTGACCACCTTTTGTTTCTCTTTACCTTCTCGTTTCTCATGACTTTGTGCCTCTGTTCTGGTTCCCCTCATTATACAGAATATGTTTGGCACTCTGTGTCTGAAGTATTTATAGCTGCGGTCCTATTCACTGAGAGGAGAGAGAAAAAAAAGCATACAAATGGCAAGGAATTCAATTTGGGCTTTTATGAAAGTGTGACAGCGGCAGATTTAAAGGCTCCCAATCCTCCCCAGAGAAAGCAGGAAAATGCCTCATTTTAAGACAGTTTGGGCTTAAACACTTCCCAGTGGGACACAAAAGCCTTTCTATGTATCAGTGAAACCCACATAACATTTATGGCAGGAGACACAATGATTCATATAAGCCTGAGACAAGACTCTTTGCTGCCAAATAAAGTCTAGTTTCACAATATGACATATTCTAAATGGCCATTTTAATAGGAAGGCCTGTACACCTGTTTGTTCATGACATTATCTAAGCAACCAATCATGTGGCAGAAGATCAGTGCATAAAATTATGCAGACACAGGTCCAAGACCTTCAGTAAATGTTCACACCAAACATCAGTTGTTGAATGTTCATGGCAGATGGGAATGGTTTGAGTATGTCAGAAACTGAGGAGCTCCTAGGATTTTCTCACACAACAGCCTCTAGAGTTTATTCAGGATAGTGTACATAAAATTTTTAAAAAAAAACCATCTAGTGGGCAGCATTTCTATGGGAGGAAATGTCTTGCTAAAGAATAGAGTGAAGTGGGATCAGAAGCCAGAGTAATACAGGAAGTTGAATCAAAAATCTGGCACGTTCTTAATAAGGAGGCATGGTGGGGAAGCTGTAAACACTGTTAGCTAAGGGGTAAATGTAAAATAAAGCTGATTAGAGCCGACGAATTTGACTTTACCTCTCCGTAATCGCCTCATCAAGAGATAGAGAATAAGTGATAGAACGGTCAAATAGAGTAGTGTGGTCTGCCTGCTGAGGCACAGTGAGAGAACAAGAGAAAGACAGACAGAAAGAAAGTGAGAAATAGGAGAGCACCCGAGTGAGCCTTATCCAGGCCCAGCATGCATTCTGCCTCGGCCCAGACAAACCATTTTGAAAAGGGCCCCCAAGGAAGCACAGAAACATAGAAACACACACACACACATAAAACATGAACGTAAACAGCTATAACACACAATCGATTCAGTCATTCTAATGCTGTACTGAATAGTGGTTTAAAAGATTAAACTGCCATAAAGACCCTGAAGTCAACCAATCCTTTTCCCATTTTTCTTTTTCTTTCAGTGCCCAGCTCATGTGATATCTTGGCACACTTACAGGGACTAAAGTAACTAATAACCAGATGCGCTCTACAAATGCTAAAATGCCTGTAATTAGCTACAAAGGTATCAGTGATTATGGAAGCTCTTACTCTAAAAAATGCATTATACTAAACCATTTTTAAAAATTGGGGAAATTTGCAATTGATGCATAGGTCTATGTTCTTGACCGTCGTAGTGTAATCAAACAGACATGTTTCATATAGTTTTTTTTCCGAATGCCAGTTATCTACTAGCTATCTACCCGTGGCAGCTTCTTATAACCAGGGACTGCCTGTATCTGTGTTTAATATATCCATGTGTTTATTCCTGTATGTACCTTACTCACACAACATGTGTGGCTCATTTCACATAAGCACTTTTACAGAATGTAATCAGGAAGGGGGTAAAGGTTTAAAAGCAAACCAAAGATGGCAAAAAAAAGTGTTGTTATTATCTTGTCGTAGCCCTATTCTTACTGTCAGTGTGGAAAAATCTTAGACTTCAGATTTTGCCCTATTACCTGTGGACCATGACTTCGCACAACTGTCTAGTGTATACAAAGGCATGTTTGTGTGACTGTGTGTGTAAGAGACAGAGGCACAAGGAACTCCAAGAAAATGAGAGTAGAAGGAGAGAGACGTGCAGATTAAGTACATTAGACCTTCAGTGACAGTGTTGTGACAGCACCACAGCTCCTCACAGGTCTCACAGGCAGTAAACAACTTTCTTTGTCAAATAGTGACTAATGCGCCGATGGAACTGAGGAATCAGCGTGTGTGCCTCATATGGTGACAGCTCAAATAATTAACAATACTAAAATCTCTCTAGGATTTACTGGGTATTTTTTGGGACACTTGCTAGTGTTGGTCTTTTTAAACTAATCTTCAAGCTAAATTCAATACTGATGCAATAAATAGAGCTGGGTTTTATACCACTGAATCCAATAAAGACGGATTTTATTTGCAAACAAAAGCTTGACTCCCTTGGATGTGTGTGTGCGTGCGTGTGTGTGTGTGTGTTTCCCACAGTCTCACAGCTCCTAGTCATCAGTGGAGCTTTGAGTCTCTCACGCTCTGCCTGGCTCCACACGGCCACATTTTGTCACTATTAGCAACCGCCTGTTCATGGGGGCTGATCACATGACCATGAGCATCATGAGAGGGAAGAAGAGGGAGGTGGCAGTGACGAAAGCACAACTGCTTCCTCCTGGCTACGGCCATGCAGCCATCCATGACCTCCCATTCACTGTCACCTGGACTGCCATATTAGTCTCTGATTAATGAGTTTACATCAAGGCTTGGGAGGAGCGACTCGAACCATGCCATCATGATCAGTACAGAGTTGTGCTCACTTTCCTAATGATGAAATATTACCTTGCCATCATCGTAAGAGACCTTAAGTGACTTTTGTATGCCAAACCTCAGATCCAGTGTCCTTGTATGCCTTTGTCCTTGTGTCCCAGTTCCTGAGAAGAAATCCTCAGCTACAAAAGCATTTTACATGCTGCTCCTTAATCACAGTCAGAATGCACATGTGCACAGCACTGTTGCCCTGGGTCTGTAAATAGCAGCAAATTGGGTAGAAGCTTCGCCCTTTTGAATTTGTTCTCAAGCCAAAAAACAGTGGCCGTGGCTCTTGCAGGCTGATCTCTTGTAAATAGATGCCCTGCTCTCCTGTGGCTGGATGCATATGAGTAGTAGATTAGCACTGTGCTCCAAGTCCTTTTAACTGGTCCATTTATCTACACCACACAGAGCACACATGGCCTTACTGTACATGGCCAAGTTTCCCATGTGACCTTTTCCTGCTACTGTTGATATTCCTTGCCTTGTTGGAGAAAATAAATAAATAAATAAATATAAAAATAAATAAATAAATAAATAAATAAATAAATAAATAAATAAATAAATAAATAAATAAATAAAAATAATTAAAAGATTAAAAAAAAGATTTTTTAAAAATTCCCAGTTGCTTTGTAATGGTTTGTGTTTTTTTTTTATTATGTTAATAAAATAAAATAGTTTACATACAGGTTCAGTTTGGTGACTAAGGCTGCAGGATTTAAATCCGGTCTTGGACTTGGGTCAGGTCTCAAGATATTTTCTGTATTAACCTGGACTTGTCTCAAATTTATTGACATTATCCTGGTCTCAACCTTTGCTCATACTGTCTGTTATTTTTGCATGCAATTCTGGCAAAAAGGAATTTATTCTTCTGAAAAACTAAGCTTATTCATTATTCATGTGCAATGCACAAATTAAGCCAGGTCATTGAAGTAAAAAAAAGGACACTATTTGATTGATTTCAAAGTCCTCATTGGCCTCATTGTCTGTAATATTAACTCTTGACTAGATCTTAGCTAGTACTGGTTTCAGACTTGGTAAGCCTGGTTAACAGTGGCTATCGCCCTGGTGTTGACCCACCATTGGTTATAGACATATTTGACTGATTTTGAATAAGATTCAGCTCTACAGGAATTTTGCGGCCTTGTGGTAATAAACGGCATGCAGATGGTGAGGTAAAAGATCTAATGGACCTCTGTGACATTTCCATGATATTTCAAGCTAATTAATTAACATTCTATTGTAATATGTTTCGATTTAATGAATTAGGTATGTAATATATCCTACTACAATGAGTTGCACCCCATCTAGGGTGTCCCCCACCTTGTGTCCAGTCCTATGGGATAGGCTCCATGTTCCATGAGACCCTATGTAGGATAAGCGCTCCAGAAAATGGATGGATGAATGGATGCATCATAACCAGTTAAAACACATTACACACAATTCATGTATATTAATAGAAACCTATTTTGGGCCACTTCATACTAAAAAGTGAAACATATTTCATGTGACATTCATAACTGAGCTCATAACTGTGTTTTAACAACATTGGAAAATGCAAGCCATGTTTAACATTGTGTGAACCTTTAAGAGGTAAATGGACCAATATTTGGTAAGTCAAATCCAGATTCATACATCTTATACTTAAGGACACTACTCAAGCATCATCATCGGCCAGTTTGCTGTCACAACATAAAAAATTAGATGCTTAAAATCATATCATTCTTAAAATGACTGAAGCTGCACATGTGTTGATGATGTGATGATGTGGTCCAGTCAACTTGTTTTTTTGTGATATTTTGTGATAAACTTGTATATCTTCAAATTGTCATTTTATAAAGATTAGATTTATCATAAAATCATATGGAAGAAGGGAAATAAGGGAGTTTGCTGGCTGTTTTTGGTCAACAATAACAGAACAGAAGGAAATAAAACCAGGGCAGCTCCTATTGATTCTAAACAGAAAGTCAGAGAGAGGGGGATTTCCACTGTATGGACGAGGATGAAATGCTTTTTATTTTTTGTTCCTTTGGAGAATGACAGCTCAGATCAAGCAAACAAGAGGCTTGACTAAGCCAGTATGAAAAGACAGAGCTTGACCTAGTTGCCTTTCAGACGATTGCTAGCTACTGAAACTGACCCAGCTAGAGTGCAGGATACTGACATTGGGGGATAGTGAGAAAGAAAGAAATGGCGTCTTACTATTAAAGGTCTTTTACAAAGATGTGATTCCTGGTTTTGTGCTGCTGAGATGGCCTGCAGTCGGTGGCAGCTCACAAGCAAAACCTTTTCTGAGTTCCAAGGCACACAAACTTTGCCGAGTGTTTGCTGGTGTCTGCATTTATAAGTGGGTAATTTGTCATTGTAAGTAGCCTGGTTTCACTGCTGTGTTCTGCACAAAGAACTATGCTACATTTTTTTCAAAAGGACTTTTTCCCTGCATATCAGTTGACCAGGAAGCAGCTGTGTGACCTTTCCTGTGTTAAAAGGGAACTCTTTGGACTTATGAGCTATTGTGTCAAGTAAATATGTAATGTTCCAGCCTTGAGACAAGTGGAGGAAGCTCGAGAGCTATAGAGTGTGCCAATGACAGAAAAAAGAAAGACAGATTGAATGATGGGAAGATGATCTGAGCAAGAGAGCAAGCATGAGGAGCAGGGGGAAGAAAAGGCGAGTAAGACCACAAAAAGAAAAGAAGAACCCAGGAGGTAAACTAATCACCAAACAAGCAAGGCAATTTTCTGGCTCTGTGCCTCCACCTCCCCCTTCTTCTCCCCTCGTCTCTGGGGCTCTTTTGCTATTCCACTCACACACTCTGTCTCTCTGTCTCTCCCCCGCTCCATCTATCAGACTGTACCATTTCACGTCCACCCCCCCCCTCTCTTCTCTCAAGCCCTGCCGGACATATCCACTAGGCTTCTTCAGGGTAGGCGGGGGAATGAGTGACAGAGGTAAATTAGGATGAGAGAGGAAAGAGAAGTATAGTAGAGATGAATATGAATACCCTCACTACAGCATTGCACAGAAAGGGATAAAATGTGTTTGTGGCTTGTGCGAGTGTGTGTGTGTGGTAAGCTAAAAGCAGCTGCCGCCTCATCATGCAGAGCTCTCGCAGGAGGAGTGCTTAGAGAACGTTTGATAGCGCATCTGTAATGTTTGAAGCCATGTTGATAGTGTTCCCTTCTCCCTAGGCGCCTGTGGGTGCCCGCCTCACAGCTTAGTGGCGCCTTTCTTATGATGATAGATGCGAGTGCACCTCTGAACATCTGCATACTTGCATGAGCACTGGGAGGGGATTTCTCCATCAAAAATGCACAAAATCAGTTTTGTATTATATTCTGTGTGCTCTACTTTGAAAATCCCAGAACAATGAACACGCACAGAAGGATAAACAAACACAATTACTGTAAACCCCCCCCCCCCCCCCCCGTCTCTCTCTTTCACACACACACACACACACATTGTTTTCATTTTCAGTCCTCTGAGAGTTTGCCATTTACAGAATACTGTAATGAGTTACACTTATCGAGGCCTCCTGTAACAGAACTGTTGGTTGTACTGTTGGGCAATGGGTTTTTGTTTTGCTATTTTTTGTGCCTCTGGAACCAGGTTTCCTCAGTCAGCATCCATCATAACTCACTCTACGGGCCATGTTACCAGTTCTAGGCATGTACTGTCACATAGCAGATTCACAGTGGCAGACGAACAGCACCGTGGCCTGAGGCCATCTCTCAACACTAAGCATATGTCCATCACTGCATGCAATGCCTCTGGGCTAGAGGGTCTCCAGTCACTTTCATCTAGTGGCACTGATCTAGTTGAGTCAAGAATGGTAGATCTTTCGGTCAAGGAATCATCCCCATAATAAAAAAAACAACAACCCTAACATCTTTGAGTTTCAGGTAAACAAATTGTGAAAAACAAAAAAGTGGGAATTTCGTTGTATTGCAATTTACTTGAATTGGGTTTTTGAAAGAATAAAATAAGCAGAACGTTTTTGTTACCAACACAATGTCAGAAACTGGCTTGCAAATGCAAATGCAGGTGAGCGGTTATTAAATCCAGGCAAAACAAATCTAAAAGGTGAAAAGCAAAGACAGGGACATAACAAGACTGTGGTCAGTCATGGTACTAGGGCTAGGCTAAATACAAAGATCCAAAAAAACATAATGTCAAAAGCCAAGTATAAACATGCACTAGATAAGCTGCTGGGTAAACATAAAAGTGAAAAGAGTGGCTGTAATAACAAGATATTTGGAAAAAGGTGAAAGTAATGAACATAAAGGTGACTATGAGTTTGGGACTGAATGTCTGCTGTGGGTTTTGGAGTCTGGGGCAGACATGCTCGTAGGCCACGATGCATTGTGGGAAATGGAGTCTGTGACTTTAGTGGATGTGACACAGAACATTAAAGAAGCCTCTGTGAACCTGTGTGAAGAATGCAGTAATGACTTGCTACGCTTTCTAATGATATCTAATAAGGTTTTGAGTAACATCTGTTATTATTATGTCTGTGTCAGGCTTCTTGATCCCTCACAACATGTCTGTTGTGAGGATTTACAACAAAAGATTTAAATGCCTTTGGGTCATTACTGAGAGCATATCGAGTTAGAGACTTCATTTTAAAAAATCTCTATATTCAGACTTATATTATGTCGATGTTTAACTTGAAATTAAGTTAGTCCCTTCGAGGTTGCCATAGTTTTCTTGAGTACAGCTTTTTATTTAGTTGGGTCTAGATAAACACCATGAAAGACAAGCACTTTTTCTTTTAATCCCATTAAAAATATGTCATATGATATAGTATAAAAGCATAAAAGCAAGAGATAAAATACGGCTTAGACTCAACGGGTAGGCAAGGATTAAAACGAACACCTAATAGTGGGTGTCTAATACTGTATATTTTAAATATACTCACTGCAATTTTATATCATCAATATTCGCAATTTAATAATGGGTTCCAAACTTCGAGTCTATAAAATAGCACTTGATTTAGCACGCCATGTTTTTAGAAAATGAACTAGAAGTAGTGTAATAATTTGTCTGCATGAAGCTGAGGCAGCATTGGAAAAGACAGAAAAGCACTCTCAAAAAATTTTTTTTTTATTATTCATTTTTTATTTTATTTGGTGTGCTGATGGAGTAAATTGAATGCATATAACAATGAGATACAAGACTGAGGTCATGCACACAGGATGTGCTTCCATTATAATATTTTAAATTTAATGATGAACTGATGAACTGCTATGTTCACTGATTTGTCACTATATTTTAATTCGCACTCTAAGCTTGTCCAAAGCTGACCAAGCTGTCATCTGTCCACTTACAGCAGACTGATTTACTAAATTTGTTGCAACAATCAACATGAAATCAAGACAAGTATTGTCTCTGACTAAGATGCCACATCCTTTTCTCTCTACTTTGGGCACCAGAAAAATAAGATTCTACAAGGATGAAATATACACTATGTATTTATCTAGATCTTTCATAAAGACCTGAAATGCCATTGTAGAATTTTTGAACGTATTTACATGATCTAAAATTCATATTGTAGAATTGCTGTATCAGACCAACTCATAAAGTGGAGTTCTACATTCGAATCAAGATTGGAGTACACAAGAATAAGTCACCGCTCAATAATGCACCGAATCAGCAGTCTTATTCGAGATGCACTGACAATTTTGGCAAAAATGGAAAACTCATAAACTTCCAACTAGGAAAAGCAAAAGAATTTAGAACTTTTAGAAGGTCACATTGGGATGCAGGAGATCACCAAATCAACATGTCAGCTAGTTTTTGCTTTGGGAAAATCAACATACAGACACTTACAGTGTTAAATCTATCACACTGATTATACAGTCCATTTTGTGGAGCAATATATAAAAAGCCCTCAATATACTTATCTGGCTAGATTACTGCAAGCAAAATATGAAAATATGCATTTTCTCCCCACACACAGAGGTTGAAAATGCCCAAAAAAATTGTGAACCGTTCCAAGTTCTTTGTTTCATTCATAAAAACTTCAGCCATGACTTTATTTCCTTTGCGTTTATTCCAATCCCATAAGAGAGCTCTATTTCATGCACTCTGGCCTACAGATCTTTTGGCATGCACATATAAACACACACACACACACTCAAACCCCTTATCTATATTGATTTCTTCTGGGTGAAAGTCTGTAAAAGTGTAGACAGAGAAAGAAGGAGAGTAAGGGTAAGACAATGCAGTTGGAATTATTACACTGGACTGACAAGACAATGTAGTGTGATGAAACAGACAGAAAACACTGCATTTGAGAATTAAAGGTAAGAATAAAACGAGGGAAAGTGATCCATGTCATTTCTTGAACGCTCTTTAATGCTTTTCACCCTTGAAATAGTTCCCTGGGTGATTGTAAACAGAATCCTTGGTTATCTTGTATAATGTTTGCTTGTGTGATGCCCGGGGTTGACGAGTAATCCTGGCTATTTATAATCTGACCTTTCACACTGTACATTCCAAAACCCTGGGTTTAATGTTCTAATTTGCATATTCGCGGTGTCATCAACCATGATCGGATAAATACAGCTTTAAATAATGTCTTATCTTGTGCTTTCACATCAATGACTGTAAAAATAAAACTCTTTGCTCCAACTGATGCATTTTCCGACACCATTTTATGCCCCTCAAATGCGGCAACTACATTCTAACAACACAATGATTTACAGAGTTTGCCACTGGATTGTGGAGGTAACACTGCAAAAACTCTAAACTGCTAAACCTGCTTCAGAGCAGTGTTTCATAACCCCAGGGAAAAAAGCAGTACTAACCCTGCTTCTCAATTATATGTACATAACGTTCCTCTAGGATTAAGCGTAATATGAAAAGCCTTTTTTTTACCCAACTTTCTCTCCATAACTGCACGATTTCAGTAGGACAAACAGAAAGGAAATTAAGGACCTAAAACAGAAGGACTAACCTACGCAAGCAGAGCTATCCACACACGATGTCCCGCTGTTATATCATTACTATTCCCCACACATGCTGGGCATATCAGTGTTCCAGACTGGCCTTTGAGTCAGACAGACAGATGCATTACATCAGTGACACTTAGTAATTCTGGCATAGAGATGACTTTGAACTTCAGCGTGTGCAAACCCACCCAAGCAGATAAACACGGTATCTTAGAGCTCCCACAGCATCACGCCAGTGCAGAGAGTTTGAACACAGTTTGTCTTTAATACTTCATTACATTAGTAAGTTTTGCTGTGTTTGGGTTAGAAAAAGGGGTACACACTCTACTATAATAAGTTAGATCATATATCCATTCACTACTGTTCTGAGAGCCAACACAGTGGGGGGTGATTCACCATGATTCAGTCCACCAGCCTGCCACTTACCAGCTCTCAGCTGGTGCATTCACATGCCTTAATACAGCCAGTTATATTTCAGCACAGAAATAGTCCCAGTCTCAAATAATACATGGTATTTCCATGCAGGACATGTAAAAGTGTCTCTGTTGATGCTGGTGTGTGAGATCTGGAGGAATCTTCACATTCATGTTTTTGCTGAGATTGTTGTTAATTGATCTATTTTAACTATTTTACAATCCAGTACACAGATGATGATTTAAGCCTTTAAACCTCATGCTCTAGGCATATTATTCAGTGCATCTTAAAGAATTTGATCCAGTAACTAATACTACTGCAGGGAAAGTACTAGAAAAGATAGTTAAGAGCAAGATGAATTTATGTCTAGACCTGTCGATGGATCAGGTGAGTTAACTTTCACTTAAATTAAATAGAAATGAAATAGCCTTTATTTGTCACATCTACATTACTGCACAGTGAAATTCTTTCTTCACATATCCCATCCTTAGAGGTTGGGGTCAGAGCACAGGGTCAGCCATGATGCAGCACTCCTGGAGCAGAGAGGGTTAAGGGTTGCTCAAGGGCCCAACACTTAACCGCTTGAGCCACCACATCCCTAAACCACAAAGTCTGCACATTTTGTAAAGGTGATGTAACTGACCATAAAACATTGGTAATAAAGAAAATGCAAATTGCAAAATGATCATCAATTGTTTGAGGGAAATAATTAATTGAAAATCCACACTCCTATTTTTATTATTTTTGATTCTCACAATTTAATTTTTTTTTTTTTTTTTTTTTAGCAATATTCAGTTCTCAGGACCTTCCATAGTCTAAACATTTTATTTTTAATGTATACAAGTTCAGATAAAGGAGGGTAGTAGGGGTCTGATTTCACTTTAAGGCCTTGAAGAATGGAGGAAGAACCATTGTTAAACACTGTCTAGGCTATTTGCATTTTAGAAGATTTGATTTAATTAAGTTATTGAGTATATTTTGGTGATGCGGGAACAGAAGGATGTTACAGGATCGAGCTTAAAACTTTTTTTTATTCAAATAGAGAATATAAAATGCAAGGAAATCAAAATAAAAAAAAGGGGGCAGAAGTAACAAGTTGAAAACCAGGAATAATAAAACAGAAACCAAACCACAAGATGTAAACCACAGGATACTGGAATGGCAAAAGTAAACCACATAAAGATCGGTGGTCAAAGAGCAGGTATAAATTTATAGAAGTAAATAAAAGTATTATCAGGTCATGGCCAGCTCAAAAGGCAGGTAAGGGAAAGCGAGTTCACGTCTGGACCGGATCAGAGTGTCAATTTGTGGTGGCTCTAGGATTGGTGATAGATTGGTGATGTGACGACTTTTGTCATTTATTGTAATTGTATATATAATAATGTGCATTTTATATTTGTAATTAAATCACCAAATAATTTCTTTTTAAATAATTTAAAAATGATTTAAGATTATAATATTTTATGCTCTGGAAACCTCACTTACAGTTTATTTTATGAATAACTAAATTCCCTAACAACAAAAACTCCTGGTGCTGAGGATCTAGCTCCTCAATCTTCCTGAAGAGAGGAGGAGGAAGAGAGGCTAGAAAGAGTGTTTGGGGAAAGTAGGACAGTGTGTGTGTGTGTGTGTGTGAGTGTGTGTGTGTGTGTGTTCGTGTTTGTGTGTATGATCCCTAATCTAAAAGGATAAAATCTTTAAAGATGACTGTGATACTGTTTCAGCCCCATCGCTGCCAGGAACACCTGGAGTGTGACCACCTCACAGGAACCTCCTGAAATTGTTTTGTGAAACATAGCCTATGACCCGCTTCCTAAAATTATTAATACCACTCTCTATTTTTGTGTCAAAACTGATGGTGTAAACAGCCTGTCTTCTAATTTGTCACAGTTGTTACATAACCAGCTTTTCTCATGCAAGAGCTAACATTTGAATCAGTTCACCCTCCTCCAAAAAAACCCATGCCTCTTCTCACTCTTCAATCTAGAGCCATTTCAGAAAATGTCTGAGTGAGACATTGAGAGCAAATTGGAGGAGACAGGCCCCTCGAAACTCAGCACTTTAAGCAGCAAAGAGATGTTGATGCCATCAGCCAGCAGAAAATCCAGACAAGTCGCCACTTTTCTCTGACTCTCTACACTGGCTCAAGCACCCATCCTTGACAATCTCACTCATACACTCACTCTGTTCTATCTCTGCTGGACACCTGGAGCTGGCCTGTTTCAGCATGGAAAATAAAATACCTTCTCACCCTCTACCCTTTACGTCCTACTCCCTCCACCCTCTACCTACAGGCAGGAAACAGAAAATTAATTTTTCCCCTGATCACAGTTTTGTGGCGCCTGCAGGGGTGATGATTTCACTGAGCGGAGGAGCATAATGTTAAGAGGTGAGCGGAATATAGATGAATATGGACATACTAAACTGCAGTGAGCTACAAAACCCAAGACACAAGACCAGAATGAAAAACACAGCCATATAATTACAGCATTGGATATTTATCAGAGCAGACTGTATTAATTACTTATTAACTGTATATTATATGTGGCTAAGTGGAATCAGCAAAAAATAAGCGAAAAATTTAACATAATTCAAAAATATATGAAAGAAAGAGCGAGAGAAAGTGAGAGAGAGCGAGATTGTGTGTGTGTGTGTGTGTGTGTGTGTGGTGTGTGTGTGTACATGTACACACATGCACACCTGCTTGCCCACGACTTGCGATAGCCCCCTGCTGTTCTCACCTTACAGGCAGCATGAACACCACCGTGCAGCCCACGGAGCATGCTCAGTTAATGAGTCATTAGTGACCAGTGACTCAGACTCTCTGAGGCTGCTCTGTCACCTGGGGTGTGCCGACGAGTGCTCTTACTGTCGAGGCTGTGACACACTGTGCCACCTACATACCAGCATACCCTCTCCTGTACCCTTCCCAGTGTCTGCTGATGGCTGTTATAACAGAGGGTCAACAGAGGTCTGTGTCTCGAGGCAGACAGGATCACAAGCTTCAGCACCAGTGAGCCTCAAATTCATGGAGCTTTTTGGATGTGTGGGTTTATATTATGGCATTCAAAGGAACGGTTAATATACAGTCAGGTCTGTCAATATTTGGAAAGTTACTGATATTATATCTGTCTACTGCAGTATATTGGACTTGAGATTACATAATTAACATGAGCTCAAAGTGCATGCTATATTAGCTTTAATCTTAAATCAGTATACGAATGACAACACTTTTATATGTAATCCCTTCCCTTTTTTAAGGAACGAACTAACAAATGAATTTTTCATTTTAACTTGGTAGCAAATCCTGTTCTTTCCTGTTTTCTTCCCTGATGATGCTCAGTCAGGTTATTACAGCAGCTGTCTTTAGTTTACTTGTTTTGGGGCATTTTGCTTAAAAATCATATCTAGACCTTGTGTCTGCTTACTAGTATGTGAAATAATTGTGCTCTGGGTTACTGATCAGAATGTATGGGATCAATCCCCAGCACTGCCAAGCTGCCACTGTTAGGTCCTTGAACAAGGCTCTTAACCCTCTCTGCTCCAGGGGTGTGGTATCATGACTGACCCTGAGCTCTGACCCCAACTTCCTAGCAGGCTGGGACATACACTGATCAGGGGTAACATTATGACCATCTGCCTAATAGTGTGTTGGTCCTCCTTTTGTTGCAGATAAACAACAAACTGCAGTGCAATGTGTATTCTGATACCTTTCTATCAGAACCAGCATTAACTTCTTCAGCAATTTGAGCAACAGTATCTCGTCTGTTGGATCGGATCACACGGGTCAGCCTTCACTCCCCACGTGCATCAATGAGCTATAGCACTAATTAAAATATGAATGAAATATAATTGTAGATGATTGCATCATTAGGTTAGCTCTTTATAATGTATTTACATTTTTAAAAGCATCCTTTTCTGTAATCCTGATTACCACCTGCACCACTGGTCACACAAACACAAAGAAATATGCAATGCAGTAGTTTTATTCTATCACTATAATGCTCGAAAGTACATTGACTACATTACCCATCAGACCCTGCATATTATACGTCTCACTGAGCACTCACACCTGTTATGCATTCACCTTAATTCCTAATGTTTCTCATTGTCATGCTTCTGTTGATGTTTGTTTTGCCTTGTTGCCTTTTGCACCGTATAACATTAAAAAATGCACGTTACCACCGTCAGCTCTACAAATCCCTGACATACACTGTATTTTGGCATGTGTACCATGAACATTGATCAATCATACAGAGAGACAATCTTCAGTCACCTTTTATTGTACACTATATTGCCAAAAGTATTCGCTCACCTGCCTTGACTCGCATATGAACTTAAGTGACATCCCATTCCTAATCCATAGGATTCAATATGACGTCAATCCACCCTTTGCAGCTATAACAGCTTCAACTCTTCTGGGAAGGCGGTCCACAAGGTTTAGGAGTGTGTTTATGGGAATTTTTGACCATTCTTCCAGAAGCGCATTTGTGAGGTCACACACTGATGTTGGACGAGAAGGCCTGGCTCTCAGTCTCCGCTCTAATTCATCCCAAAGGTGTTCTATCAGGTTGAGGTCAGGACTCTGTGCAGGCCAGTCAAGTTCATCCACACCAGACTCTGTCATCCATGTTTTTATGGACCTTGCTTTGGTCACTGGTGCACAGTCATGTTGGAAGAGGAAGGGGCCAGCTCCAAACTGTTCCCACAAAGTTGGGAGCATGGAATTGTCCAAAATGTCTTGGTATGCTGAAGCATTCAGAGTTCCTTTCACTGGAACAAAGGGGCCAAGCCCAGCTCCTGAAAAACAACCCCACACCATAATCCCCCCTCCACCAAACTTTACACTTGGCACAATGCAGTCAGACAAGTACCGTTCTCCTGGCAACTGCCAAACCCAGACTCGTCCATCAGATTGCCAGATGGAGAAGCGCGATTCGTCACTCCAGAGAACGCGTCTCCACTGCTCTAGAGTCCAGTGGCGGCGTGCTTTACACCACTGCATCCGATGCTTTGCATTGCACTTGGTGATGTATGGCTTGGATGCAGCTGCTCGGCCATGGAAACCCATTCCATGAAGCTCTCTGCGCACTGTTCTTGATCTAATCTGAAGGCCACATGAAGTTTGGAGGTCTGTAGCGATTGACTCTGCAGAAAGTTGGCGACCTCTTCGCACTATGCGCCTCAGCATCCGCTGACCCCGCTCCGTCAGTTTACGTGGCCTACCACTTCGTTGCTGAGTTGCTGTCGTTCCCAAACACTTCCACGTTCTTATAATACAGCTGACAGTTGACTGTGGAATATTTAGGAGCGAGGAAATTTCATGACTGGATTTGTTGCACAGGTGGCATCCTATCACAGTTCCACGCTGGAATTCACTGAGCTCCTGAGAGCGACCCATTCTTTCACAAATGTTTGTAAAAACAGTCTGCATGCCTAGGTGCTTGATTTTATACACCTGTGGCCATGGAAGTGATTGGAACACCTGATTCTGATTATTTGGATGGGTGAGCGAATACTTTTGGCAATATAGTGTATATTCTCATCACAATGCACTAACATTCCCACATTCACAGCATTTGAAAATGCTCATCCACAGTGTGCTACCTCAGCCCAGCTATCTCATTTGTTTCGCTGTTTGTCAGGAAAAATATGGTATTCATTTTTGCCAAGAAACAAACTTTATAAATCTGTTATCATGGTGATCATGAAATAGTCACACATGTCGAAAATCAGATGTGCTACATTGTTAGCGAAGATGATCAAGATGTTCTGACTAATATTTTCCAGCTGTGTCATGTGATATTTACTCATTTCTTAAATAAATTACTCATTACTCATACACTAATTGCTTTTGCTGACAAACATTTAAACAAAAGGTTTTGGTGATGAGAGAACAGCACAAAGCGCATCAAACAACTCTGACAGCACCAACCGAGGATGAATCAGAGAGGAATGTGAGCGATAAAAATCAACGAAGGATGACAGCAGAATGGTGCGTCCTGCTGTTAAAAAAAACTTTTTAACTTCCCTTACAATGAATCTTCGTTTCTCCATAATTATCTCTGTAGTCAGGTCTATTTAAATCACTTCCGAGCGCGTCATGGTAAACCCACGCCCGAGTATGTGTTCTGTTTCTCTGTCTTGTCTCTGTCATGGTGTGTTTATCTGTGTGCAGAGTGTGTGATGTCCTCAGAGATGGAGCAGTTCTCTGTATTGCCTGAAGCCATACAAACAGCCTGAGACAGTCTCACAGGAGCTTCACGTCAACCTACAGCCACCATGACGAGAGCTACAGAGCAATGTAACCCTCCTCTCATCTCAATTCCCTGCTGATTTGGAGCTGAAGAGCATAGAGTCTCACGCTACCGACTTTACACATTGCCTCTGTTTCATATCTGCAATAATAAAGGCATTTCTGTGCCTGATAGATATGTTCCCTATGGAGAAAGAAAAAAAGAATTTATTTTATTTCAAAGATACTTTTACAGGCTGACAGACACCAAAAAGAGCCAGACAGAGAACAGCACAGGTAGTGATTTCACAGTCTCGACTCGCAACCAGCATGAGAAAACCCACTCTCCGAAGAAATGAATAGGCAAATCCAAGAAGATTTCGAAAGCAACATCTGATTGTCTAATGATGCAAAGTTATGATACTGAAAGCTCTTGCAAGTCTGCTTATGGTGCAAGTGGATGCATTTTCCATCCCATCTATTTTCTGCACCGCTTATCCTACACAGGGTCACAAGAAACCTAGACCCATCCCAGGGGACACCCTAAATGGTGACAACTCATCCCAAGGTACTATCACATTCACACACTACAGACAATTTAGAGATCAACTGAAAACTTATGTCATTGGACTGGGGGAGAAAACTGAAGAACTCAGAGGAAACCCCTGAAGCATGGGGAGAACGTGCAAACTCCACACACACACAGGGAGGAGGAAGGAATCAACCCTCAGCCCTGGAGGTGCGAGGCAAACCTGCTAAGCCACCATACCGCACTAGATGTTTTTTATTCATGTTATAACTCCAGAGCAGATGGAACCTTCCTTAGTAAGTCAG